>NW_007729260.1:182038-191014 GCF_000696425.1 Galeopterus variegatus | reverse complement strand
AAAAAAAAAAAAAAAAAAAAAAAAAAAAAAAAAGCATTTGAAACAAGGACTCAGTTGGAATATCAGGATGCATGATTGCTGAAGGTATTGTGTAGAGCCTACTACCAGGGTTCTCTTGCTGGCCTTATCACTGTTAGCTGTGGAAAGTAATTTATTATCATTGTACCTTGGTTTGCTCATCTTTAAAATGAGCACAATAATGTTGCCCATCACAAAGAGTTGTTATGAAAAGTCAATGAGTAGATACAAAGAAAATTGTTGGACTAAGGCCTGGCATATCATAAGAGCTCTAGAAATGCTTTCTGTTGCTATCATCATCATCATGATCGCCATCATCATCATTGTATTTATTCTCCTCAGAATTGATGCATTTTCTAAGTGTCAACAGCTCTGATAGGACAGTGCACATTTTACCCTATTTTTATCATGTAGATGAAATGTTTATACACAAAAGCACACATTTAAATTAATATTTATTTTTTATAATATTAAAAATAATAATATTATTTTTTTCCATTATTACTCTGTTATTGCACCTCTTGGCCAGTCTAAATTCCTAGGAATGAGAAACATTGAGGCACCTTCAGTAGGTGGCAGTGAGTAGGGGTGGGGGTTTGTCATTCACTCATATTTATTCAGCAGGTATTTATTGAGCCCTGCCTTGTGCCAGGCTCTATGCTAGCCCATTAATGAAACTGACAGATCATAATTATGTTTAATCAATGATTTGTCCTTGTTAAAAACTGTTGTATTACTTCAAATAAAGGTAACACCTAAAACTGCCAGTAGCTCCTGGCACCTCAATGTGAAGGAAGGTTTTGAAAGAGACTTTTGAGGGACTGGGGAGAGAATAAGGGTTCAGATTGCCTTGGACCTGAGGACAGCAAAGGGGAAAGGGCAGGTGGCTGGGAGAGTGGACCTCAGGGTAACCAGAGGAGGAAAGGAAATGAGAAAAGAGTTCACTCTAGAGAGGGAGAGGCTGGCCATGGTAGAGAAAGTTTCATGTGTTGACAGTGACCCTACAGGGCCTTATGCTCAGCCCGATTTGGATGGGATGGGCCCATCCCACTGCTTCTCTTTTTTCTACCTCACCTTGAGGTCCTTCTTGGAAGGAATCTTGCAAGAAGCCCACTTCTGAGACATCCTTCTGACCCTATTGTCAACCAGTCTCTTGAACATCTTTTATAGTGGGAGGCCAAAAGATTTAAGGCTGCTAGCCCTCGAGGAGCCCAAAGATCAGGGAAACCCTAAGCACAGGAGTGAGCAGAAAGCACAGGGGGCAAAAGAGCCCTACATATTCGTGGGGACAGGGGTGACCCTTGTGCTTGCAGATATGACTAGTTGGAGAAGAAACCAACCAGTGTTGGCCAGAGGAGCCAGAGGATAAAGTGATAGTTCATATATGTTGAGAGATGACTATGTGCCATACACTGTTGGAAAATTACACATGGATTAAGTTTGGAAATTCTCTCAACAGATGAAGAACTCAAGGCACAGAGTAGGCTTCACAGAGGGCTTCATTGTAAATTAGGTCTTGAAGGATGGCTGGGATTTAATTACGCAAAGAGAAAGGAGGGAGATTTTCAGGAAGAGAGGAAGTAAAACATGTTGTCCCTGCTAAAGTAAACTAAAGGTGCAAACTGATTTTCAGAATCGGGATTCATTAGCAGTGCAGCGTCCTTGTTAGAATTCTGCTACTTTGGAGATTTTGAGCCCCTGGCTCTCAGCTCCACTGTGTGCACCAGCTCTGGGCCCTTAGCAGTCCAGGTGTACCCTCAAATGCAAATTGCCAGAAAGATAAATGAGAATTGGCAGCTGTATTTAATTATGCAGCCTTCTGCAATGTGTCTACAACAGACATTTTTCTTGCGGAGAGTAATTATTCTTAGCGTGCCCATCTGAGTAAGATTATGCTTTGGTAATTGGTTTTGAGTCCTCGATCCATTTTTATTTGAGTCGCCAGCCTTCTGCAATGTGTCTACAACAGACATTTTTCTTGCGGAGAGTAATTATTCTTAGCGTGTCCATCTGAGTAAGATTATGCTTTGGTAATTGGTTTTGAGTCCTCGATCCATTTTTATTTGAGTCGCCTTGCTGGAATCCTTTCTATCAATGTTTGTGAATTGGGTCCGAGGTGCACCTGCTCCTGAGATACAGCTTAAAGCCGGTCTAGTGTCTGCCCTTCCTGGAAACCTGCTGAGGCAAGGTCAGAAGTTCTTGGGGCGATGGGCAGACTCTGGATTGTGGAATATGCTTGCTTAGCACTCTCAAATTCTGCTAAGAGGTCTTAATTTTACCCCTTTTAATCTTATTTTTGATTGTAGTCCTCACCAATTGGAACACAGTTGTACTTTTGGCAAGGAGGTGATTTCTGCTCTGTCTCACACTCTCAGATTGCTCTGCTCACTGCCACCAGTCGATTCACAAATGTAGCCCAATAGTCATCTACTTGGCTGAATAAAGCACAGTTTACACCCTGTCAACAGAATCCTACCCCACGTCTTTGTACCCACAACCATAATATAAATATAATAATAACTGCCACATGAAGCTCATAGTATAGTGAGGGGAATGCATGTGATAATAATCGGAAAAGTGCTTTTAATTATAACTTAAATTATAAATGGTAGGAATTGTTGCCAGCCTGGACTGAGCTCCAGCAGTGACTCCATGTGACCTTTGGCAAGTTGGTTTTTCTTCCTGGACTTTAGCGTCATTGTCAGGAAAATGAGGGGGTTGTGTCTGCTCATACTCCTGATTAAGTATTTTTGAGAATCTATTTGCATGTTGGGGTCTTTGGCCTGGGGAAGAAAATAGAGGACTCAGTTTCAATCTGAGTGTGTATCAGAATTACCTGGCTACAAGTCACAGGCCTGCTGAAATGCCAGCTTCTAGGTCCCATCCTGCAGGGACTCTGGTCCAAAAAGTTGAGGATTGGACCTGGGGATCCTCATTATCTTTTTTTTTTGCAAACACCCCAAGAGATGTGGATGTGGTTAGCCCATGAGTCATAATTTAGGAATCCCTGAAATAGGGGATGAATAACAGAGGGTGTGAAGGAGAGAGCTATTGCAATGGCACGTACCTTTGGGGTATCTGAGTTTCTGGTGAGTTTAGCCCATGAGTCATAATTTAGGAATCCCTGAAATAGGGGATGAATAACAGAGGGTGTGAAAGAGAGAGCTATTGCAGTGGCACGTACTTTTGGGGTATCTGAGTTTCTGGTGAGCTTTCTGTAGCTCCGTTTCCTCATGTGTGTCTTGTGTATTTGCCCAAATGTGCACATGCATGCCCACTCCCACGCACCATTACAAACAATATGGGTTGAAAAGTTTGTTTTCTGAAAAGCGCAATATGCTTGAGTCTTGGCAGAAGGAAAATTACGTTATGTGCTGAAAGCATCATCATTTGCTGTGCGTGAAGGCTTATGGCTGAAAGGACTGGTATTCCATTTGCAGAGTGTGATTTATAATCACGTGCATGCACAGACACAGACACAGATACACCCACCCACCACCCACACACTATTTAGTATGTTCCTGTACAACAAATGTGTTAAGAGCAGAGAAAGATAAGAATCCCTGCCCTTTCTGCAGCAGAGAGCAGGCATGTCAGTGTGTCAGTCATTTTCACAAAAAGGGCTTTTGCTTCCTGTTTTCCAAACTAGCAGAAAATAGAAACATAGCAAAGATTTCTGATGCAGAAATGCAGCAAGGGCTGTAGAATGCTGGATTTCCTTGTCTAAGACCCACTTTCCCTTGGTGTAATAAGACCATGGGTTTTTCATTCTTCCTTAGTGGCTGACCGGATGCCTCCTTGCTGGGAATCCATTCATTCCCAAATGGGCTTGACAGCTTCCACTTAACACCAAAGTGCTCCCCTTTGGGGTATGCACAGTTCTGAGCAGTGGGACCCAGTTCTGAGTGCTGGGCACAGGCAGTCCACAGCCCCATTTAGCTTTTAGCTGCCTGTCTGCAGAAGTGCCATTCTACTTGTTCAGAAGGAAAGAGTACATGAAAGGTAATTTCTTCCACCTTTTTAATAGCAGAAACAATTGCTTTTGGGGGGTAAAGCAGAAGCATTCTCTTCTGGATGCAGTAGTCATACAATCACTGTTTGGAGATGCACAATCTCTCATTTTTATTATAATTGCGGCATATCTTTAATTTGCTTGGCATAATGCACTTAATCCATAATTATAAAATATGCAACTAGCCCTTGGCCTCATTCTGCTCTCCCACTACAGAGGCAGCTTGGTGTTTTTATTAATTTAAATTTATACAAGCTAACAGATTGCCATAAAGGAAAGCAGAATTTCTCAACCAGTTCAGCTAATAGCTGAGCTTCGGCAAAGGGCCCTGTGGTATGTGTTGAACAATAACTACCTCTCCAGCACTACTCGCAGTTTTTAATTGAATTTCTATCCCATGGATATCGTGTTGTAACTATTCATCTGCTCCACTAAGTCTTCTGATATTAGACAAGTTCTTCCAGGTTATTATTGTAATACAAATACTGTTAGACAGTTGATTTCCATTACAAATTCACTGCCATGGTGAGGCTTACACAGTGAAGGGAGCTTATCCCGAACACGCAAGCAAAGAAATCACATTAACAGGGGTGAAAACGCGCGTGCTTATCTTGTTTGCTTCCTTTACACACACCCCCCTGCTTTGTTTGAGTGAGAGGATTTGGTCATGCTGACAAATTTTGATAAATGACAAAATACTGAGTGGGCATTTGCAGATAGTCCTTGGTTTGGTTTTTGATATCTGCCATTCAAATCTGCCAACAAGAGCACATGCATTCAGCTGAGTTTCTCTCTTACCTCCATTTTTCCTTTGCTATCTTGTCTCTGGCACATGTTGCCATTTTAGTTGACATTAGGAATTTCTGCTGCTGAGACCTATTCTTACTATTATAAGGAACATTATATAGGCCCTGTTGCTCTCTGAATTGTGTATGCTGGTGCTTTCCAATGTTTGTCACATATACTTTCTGATTTTTGTAGACTGACCATTTCACCAAAATTAAGCATAGTTTTATTTTATTCATTCATTCATTCATTCACAGTGAGCGGGAACCGGTCTGTATGTGGGATCCGAACCCTCGGCGGGAGGGCCGCCGCACTTCTCAAGCGGCGCACTAGCGCAGTGCGCCACCGGGCCGGCCCCTACTTTCTGATTTTTGTAGACTGACCATTTCACCAAAATTAAGCATAGTTTTATTTTATTCATTCATTCATTCATTCATTCATTCATTCATTCGTTTTGTTTTTAATAAATGCAAGCAAACCTTTTATGTAGTTGGGGTGGGTGAAATTAAGAATGGTTACTATATATTCCAGCTTTGTGAAGGTGTCATAAGGGAGTACAGCTACTGCCCTGCCTGCTGTTGTTCCTTTAGATCGTAGCACCCAACCTCAAGTATATCCTGCCTTGTTCCTTACCACGTCCCTGGCTTACATCTCTCTTCTGCATCATGACATCTGATATCCTTCTAGTTGACTTCACCATAAATATTAGAAGACATTTTCAATACTCTGACCTCATAGTCTTCAGCTTTCTTCTGTAGCCACCTACCAGCATCACCAAATTTCAGTCCTCATCATCATTTGGAACTACCTTACCCATAATAGCTTAAACCCCCAAAGTCCCTTATCTGACCACATTCTCTTATTTATCCAATTTACTCACGCTCTGATGTTTGCTGAATTTGTATTTTTGTTTGAGTACATGATGTGTTCCATTTTCTCTACTCATTCTTACCCTCAAGTCCTCTAGTCACACGTTTTTATCTTCCTTAAAAGACTGTATGTTCCTCAAAGGCAGGAATAAAGCCTTCTACACACATGGTACTTGGCTTGGAATTGAGTCTCAGTGAACGTTTGCCGGTTGGTAGATGTTTCTAAGTCAAGAGTGTTTGATGAATCAAGAAGAAAATTACACCCAGACTTCTGTCTTGGGATATGCACTGGATCAAGGGTGCCACCTTGGGACATATGCCATTATTTGGACTTTGGTTTTACAGTAGTGGGTTATATGAACAGTCAATCTTGAGTTTAAGTCCTGGCTGTGCCACTAGATAGCTGTGTGACCTTGGGCAAGTTTCTTCTTTTAGCTTCAATTTTCTCATCTGAAAAATGGAACACAGTGATAGGATCCCCCTGATGAAGTAACTGGGATAATTAGATAAGTTAATGTCTGTGAAGTGTTTAGCATAGTTTCTGGAACTTAGTAAACTCCTAAAAAGTAGTTGGTAATTATTTCTACAAGGAGTCATTGATCTGCTAAAATTTCAGACCAGTGTTTGCACCTTTCAAATTCCGGGTTCAGCTCTGTAACATTGATGACATTGGAGTCTATAAATTGTGGGTGAGACCCAGCTGCTCTAATGAAATTCTTAGTTGGTTATTGCTGCTGGCCCCCCCACATCTATGAAAAAATAGATGGTCTCACAGGCTCAGTGAGGCATATTAGAAATGTTTCTAAATTGTAAGATGTGTACACCTTTCTGAGGGAATAAGTACTAGGCTGATAGTCAATGCAGAGCTTTATAATGGATATAATTATTAGTGGTTTTGAATCTCTAGACACCAGAGCACTGATGGGAAAACCTTCAAATGGCTAAACAGGCTCACATGGCAAAAGGAAATTGGCTGTTTTCCACACAACACTGCCAAACATAAGCCCACAGACTCTTAGAGTTTATTTAGGAGTTTCTGAACCATGTTTTTTTCTCCCTAGGCACTATTACTTCATCCATCAAGGTCAAATGCCAATGAGTGGTAAAGCATATTTCTCACCTTGGCATGGTTGTTAGACCTGTTTCCTCATCTATAAAATGGATACAATTACAGTGAATTAAATGAAGATTGAATTAATCAGTGCAAAGGTATTTGACCCATAATAAATGGTCAATAAATATAATTTCCCCCACTATTAATGCAACTTGCTGTTATCTGTTCCTTCAAGCCCTGTGTGTCAGGGCCTGAATCTGGGCACTGGGGTAAACTAGATACTGGCTATATTCTCAAGAAGCTCAGAATCAAATAAGGAAAAATGTACACAAATAATTTCAGTGCAAGACCAGAGTGTCAGAAAACAGGCTAAGAGAGGAGAGGAAGGGTAATCTACAGGGTGTTAAGAAAAATTTCTGCAATTTTCCCAAGTTTCAAACCACAGAAAATTGTGTCGTTAACATTATGACTTTGAAAGTCTTCTCTAAGTCTCTGCATTATAAAATTAGTTTTCTTATGAGTTTCCTTTGGGAATAGCATTTATATTTTGAAAATCTTTTTACTTATGTATACATTCATACCTTACCATTTTCCCCAGAGGATTTCAAGTGGGCCTGTTCTGAATACCCCAAGTATCATCCTAGTGCATATGATGAATCCAGATAACAAGAAAACAGATAAATTAATAAGCATCACAATGATAGCTGGTAGTAAATGATATGAAGGAAATAAACAGGTGCTGTGATGGGGAAAAGAGGTGGGTAGGGGTGGGGCTGTGGAGAATTCCATTATAAGAGAATTTTTGGGCCAAAGGCTCAATTTGTTATGGAAGGTACTTGATAGTCAAGAAGATTCTTTCGAAATCTACAAAGAATTTGAGCTATTGCCTCTTGTGTTTCTCGTCTTTAACTGTAAGTGTGTGGGTGTGGGTGTGTGGGTGCAGGTGCGTGTATTATTTATGAAAAAATGTTCACAAAAGAAAAAAGTTCTCCAATTAGGAGATGGGCTAAGTCATTTATTTTATATGATGGAATATTATGTGACTTTATTAGTCTGTGTTTGTGTTGCTATAACAGAACACCTGAGACTGGGTCATTTATAGAGAAAAGGGGTTTATTTGGTTCGTGATTCTGGGACGGCTACATCTGGCGCGGGCCTCAGGCTGCTTCTACTCATGGTGGAAAAGTGGCAGGCAACCAGCTGGTGCAGGGAGATCACATTGTGAGAGGAATCAAGAGAGAGATGCAGGAGAGGGGCCAGGGTCCTTTCAACAACCAACTCTTGCTGGAACTAACAGAGTGAGAAGTCACTCACTTATTCACCTCCCCCCCCCAGGAGGGCATTAATCCATTCAAGAGGGATCCACCCCCATGACTCAAACACCTCCCAACACTGCCATATGGGGGATCAGATTTCAACATGTACTTTGGGGAGGCTCAAACATATCCAAACTATGTGACCATTTAGATGATTTTATAAAGGTTTTTGTAAATAATATGATCCAATACGTGCGTGAAGAAATTAATAAAATTATGTGGTTTAGAATGTAAGTGCTTAAAGTGATCCTGTTATCAGTCATGTTTGGTCTCTGCAGATGCACTCAATGTATTCCAAGGATGGAGGGTTTTAACAGAGAGTTAGAGGGATTTGCACAACCTGTTGGAGCTGCTGGGGAGCAAAAATTATGACCCCAGCCTGCATCTACATGATGGATGTGTTTGCAGGGCTCACCCTGAGGCTATGGGGGAGGGTTTTAACAGAGAGTTAGAGGGATTTGCACAACCTGTTGGAGCTGCTGGGGAGCAAAGATTATGACCCCAGCCTGCATCTACATGATGGATGTGTTTGCAGGGCTCACCCTGAGGCTATGGGATGTCTCTAGGAACCTCTGGGAAGTCCCAACCTGCCTCAACCCACCTCCTCTGTCTGCGTCACCAAAGTCAGTGGTTCTCAAGGACAGATTCCTGTTAGAAAAGCCTGGAACACATTGTTCCTGAGACTTGTGGCAGGTTAGGATTCAATTTTAGAGCCCTTTAGCATGGACAGGCTATAATGGATTGCGTATATTTTAGTTTTGTATTAATGTTATAACAAATTATCACAAACTTATTGGCTTACAACTACACAAGTTTATTTTATTGCAGTTTTGTAGGCTTTTTTTTAAAAATTCTTACAACAAGAAAATGGAGGTGACACACCTGGGTGGGAGGGGGGAGAGGGAGGAGGGAGGGAGGTTT
>NW_007729260.1:163999-180300 GCF_000696425.1 Galeopterus variegatus | reverse complement strand
CCACCGGGCCGGCCCCAGAATTCTTAAGGTTTTGAAGGCAATCCTGATTAATATAACCTTATTTTTTGTGATGAGAAGGACTTGCTGGTTAGAGCACAGCCTTAAAACCACAAGTTCACAGTTTCATATCCATGTACCAGCCAGCCACCAAAAAAAATAAATTAAAAAAAGAAAGAAAGAAGCTGATTGTGATGGGGAAAGATCCTGGCCTAAATTTGTAAAATTCTGGAGAATCACTTTACAAATGAAGAAACAGAGGATCAAAGAGAGAGAGAGAGAGAGATCATCGGGAATTGTGATTATAAGAGGGAGGTTTTGGTAATGGGCCACAATAATCAATCACATTGTATATCGACAAAATAAAATTAAAAAAATAAATAAATAAATGGACAAGAACTAGAAGATTCACAAAAAAAGTTTTATCAGAATACTACAATGGGGCTGGCCCGTGGCTCACTCGGGAGAGTGCGGTGCTGATAACACCAAGGCCATGGGTTCGGATCCTATATAGAGATGGCCGCTTCACACACACACACACACACACACAAAAAAAAAAAAAAAAAGAAAGAAAGAAAAGCTAGTGAATATTTGGCTGGAAAGAGGAATGCTAAGTCACCATTTCATTGTCACACAATGTTTCGCCTCTTGATCCTTCTCTTTCATTTCAAAGAGAAGCTGCTGATTTACAGTGAAGTGTAGAAGAAGGCATCCTGGTCCTCAGGAAACTGACGTCACAGAATCACAGGGAAGGACACACATTTTAAGGTTACAGGTGGCTGTACCATCTGCTCGGTTAGTTTTCAATAGACAGGGTAGGGTGCTTTTTTTTCCTCTATTCTAGAGCAGAGCAGTGGATGTGGGGAAGGTTCTGGAACCTCATTCAAGCTGGTTGCCACAGAGTCTGGGGAGCCCAGGAGTCTGCGTTGGGGTGAGCAGTTTTGACAGCAGAGGCAGAGGGAGCCTACGGGAAAGAGTTGCCTAATTAATCACAAGCTATCGAGAGCCCTTTGGCAGTAAGAGTCTCCGAGGTCTTAACAACACCCCTCAGTAAAGTTAAAAACCAGCTTGGTATGACTTCATTTTCTTAGAGACACATGATTGATCTGGCTATTGGTGAGTGGAGAAACTGCGGCTTCTTTCTATAGATGGTGTCATTAGATGAGAAGATTAAGTGCCTTTGCTCAAAGGCTGTAAGAAGACTGAGTGATTCACTAGGAATGGGGGAAAGATAAAGAAAACTCTGAAATATGTATTTTTAAAGGGAAAAACCTTAGACTTTACCTCATTTATTAGCATCATAAAAAAACGTGGTGGAGAGTCTGAGCTAAGAAAAATGTCTCCTTTGGGTCAAGTCTGTTGCACAAAGCAGACAACTGGGACTGGAATCTGTGAGGAATGTCTCGTTTTATCAGTGGTCCTACTCTGTGCCCTTTCTAAGCTTTCCTAGGCTCTGAAAAGACGTGGGAGTCTATTTATATGGAGCCTTTTAAGTATAGGAAGCCAGACCGGGCCAACTCAGCTTCTTTTCCTGCAAGGAAGGTGGAGGAGGTATGTTTGTTAGTGTGGCTCCTGAGTCTGATTCTGCTTTTCCTAAGTTTTCCTGGACTTCTTTCAGAAGGCACGGTGCCTTTCCTTCATGTAGCTGATAACTGCATCTTTGATTTCTTCTGTGTGCAAACCACAGGAGGGGACCAGTTTCCCCACTTTTATAGATTCTACTGCCCAGTTGTTGAGTTGTGGTAATGGCTAACACCACTGAGCTAGTAAATACATAACACCAGGCCCTTCCTGTTGAGCATGGGAGTGTGAAGTGAGGTGGTACCCGCAAAGAACTGAGAATGAGTTCTGGCACAGAGTTAACACTTAATCTGAGTTAGTTATTATTATGATTTAAATGTGCGCATAGACTTGAATTCAGGGATTGCAAAATCAAGTGTAAATGGAGAGTAAATGAGTGAAGCAGCCCAGTAATGGAGAGTGGTGGGGCTTGGAGTCAACAGAAGCATTTGTATCCCCCTCTGAAGTCATTCACATTCAAATTTTTAAATGCCTCTTGGCAGTCCAAGTCAAATGTTTTCAGGATTTAACCCATGAGTTTTCTTTTTGCAGCCCTACTAGTGATTTAGATGTTTAGAAGAGAGAGGACATATTTACTACAAGTATACATTTATCACTCCATCCATGCATCCATCCATCCATCCATCAGAGAGGACATATTTACTACAAGTATACATTTATCACTCCATCCATGCATCCATCCATCCATTCATTCATTCATTCATTCATTCATTCATTCATTCATTCATTTCTCAAACATGGAGGGACTACTACTTGTTGGGTTACCCTGGAGGAGGCAGAAAGATAAACAAGATCTCATCAGGGGTATAAAGCACTCTAACATCTGGGGTATGTGTTATAAAAATCAGAGTTTTATAAGAAACTTTTAAACATAATACTGTAAAGTTCAGAGAGAAGACAGGATGGTGGTCTTTAGATTCTAAGCAAAGGAAGCAGTCAGCAGACAATGGGAAGCTGTTGATTTTAAGCTGAATGTATGAGAATTTGAAATGGAATTTAGGAAGAATAATCAGGTTGTACTGTGTGAGATGTGTGTGGAAGTTTGATCTTAGAGAAAGAGAGATCCATTTCCACTGGGTATAAACAGGCGGTGAGAGGTAATGTGGATACAAAATCCATCACATCTAATAGAACATGTGGGTAGAAAGAAAAAAAAAGACATTTCCAAAATGAAGTTTTGAATTCCCGTAGGTGGTTATTTAGATGAAAAAGCAGGTACCCATCAACAACACTCTGCACACTCTGGTCCCATGTGCCTTTCCAGCTCTTCTTTCTCCCATGTGCTTCTAGGGATGCTTGCTCCCAAGCCTAGTAGACCTAGACTAGTCACTCTGCCCAGAGTGTCCCTTGCATTTCTGGTTTCCAGATTGTTTCCTCATATCACTTCTTCTGCTGAACTGAAGCTGGTAGGAGGTCAGGAAAATGTGAGTGGACTAGTAGTAAATTTCCAATTCAGTAGTTTAACAGGGTTCCCAAGAATCTGCCAAGTGCCAGGCAGCATGCCAAGGGCTGGGAATACAATGGACAGGCTGATCTCTGCTCAGAAGCCAGGCTGATGAAAGGGTGACTGAGCTGCTGGCCACGAACGCAGAGGGCATTGCCGGGGTCCTCTTGTGGATGCTCCTGGGCACAGCCAAGTGGAACACTGCCTCCTGTGTCAACAGTATCTCTTTACTGGACATTCTGGAATCACAAGTCCTGCCTTCATTGGGGTCCTGTCAACAAAGATTTCAAGTACTGCAGATTTCAGTTTGGGCTGCCAGAGGGACTTAGCATACACACTTATGTTTCAAGTGGGCAAGGAGTACTTTAAAGATGTTCAAAATATTCCCTTCCATCCCAGAGACCCTGCTGTGTGGGTCCTTGTGACAATATAGTTTTAAGTACTCAGCATGACTTTTAAAGTATGTCTTTATGTATTTTAATTTTGTTAGGATTAGATGTTAATAGTCATCATCATTTAAGATGCTTGCAGGGTATTTAGGCTTAGGGAAAAAAGGTTCTCCCTCAAATATAGAATGTATAATCGAAATCGTTTTTAAAAAATTTCCTTCTACGTCTCTCCCATTCCCATGCCAGCCTACTTATATGAGTTTTATGACGTAAAGTAGATGGCTTTATCAAACTAACTAGAACATACATATGATGAATATCTAATTATCCTTGGAAAGGTGCATCTCAGTGCTATTTGAACTTTTTAGGATTTCTTCTTTTTTCCTTAATAGTTTCAGGAATTTCTTTTAGCTCACATGATCTGAAGCTAAACAGTAAAGGCAGTAATGTCAAACAGAATGCAAGGGGTCTTCAAAAAGTTCACAGAAAGATTCATACTATCTTTTATTTTTATTTTTCCATGAACTTTTTGAAGTACCCTCATAGTTAGAGAAGAGAGAGAGAAAGAAAGGGAGAGCATAGTTGTATTTGTTCTCTATGACTGATGATTTGGTAAGGCTCAAAGTAAAGCAAGACTATCAGCATCAGAAAAGACATCCTAGCCATGCCTCCCACTTAACAGACTGGGAAACTGAGGAACCAGAAAAATCAGGTGATAGTCTCACAGATGTCCAGCTACATAGTAACTCTGCGAGGATTAGAATTTATATCCCTTGGCTCCATGTTCTATAGTCTTTAAACACACACAATGGGGGGGGGGTTCATTTTGTGGATTATGATGCATAATGATTGGTCATCTCTGTATGTAAGCAGAAAAATCTATCTGGGTCCCTTTACTCTCAGCAACAGTTCTTATTCACTGTTATTTTATCATCACTTTTATTTAAGTGATGTTTCTCTCTTTACAGTATTTCTGGAAATTGGATTTGAATGTTTGTCATGAGGATAATGGTGAATTATCCCATTTACTTTGTGGACTTAGTTTTATATATGTTTATGTTTGTTCTGAATAGGCAGATACACAAATTATATCCTGATACCACATAAGTAATAAATTATATATATATTTATGTGTGTATTTGTGTAATATATTATATACAATAACATATATAGTAGTGTATACACTATACAGTAATATATAACGTTATATATAATTAAGTATATTTTTTCCCCTAAATGTAGATGTGGAAGTAGAATCTTTCTTTAGATGGGAGCCCCAAACTGTCACCAGCCATTGATGAGAAATGGCTTGCAAGGCAGAACCTATTTACCATTTTACTATTTGTTTAAATTGATACGTAAAATTTGCAAGCAAGTAGGAAAATATTTATCCCTAAACTTCCTGAATACGATGTTTTTTCTTTTATCTGTGGTGACAATTTTTAGGCTTGCTTAGAGGAGTTTTTCTTCTTTCACAGTTCATTCACCACCTTCTTGGTCCAACTTTTTGACTAATGTGATGCGAACATATGCAGGTTATTCAATTTCCTGTCTGTGAGCTCAGTTGCAGTGCTGGTTGCAAGACAGTTTTCCAAAAGGAATATTTATGTGTGAGTATTTGGGTAATCCTAATGATTCAGATTTCTTCATTCAGCCAAGTAATTTATTGAATACCTCACTGAGCATAGTAAGGAAAATAATTCATTTTAGAGTGTCTCTTTTGCATGAGTTTATGATTTAGGTGGGGAGGTGAAAGATTCACATAAACAGGGATTATATGAAAATTTAAAACCCTGTATGAACAAGTGGCATAGATTCTTTGCAGTTCATAAATGTTAAAGGGCTTCAGAATAAAAAGTAATTGTAGACTGGATTGGTTGGGAAATCTCCTTGGATGGGGGTATCTTGAACTAAGACTGAAAGGATGGATAAAAAAGAGCTGGGCAGAGAGGAAGCATGGAGAAGATTCTAGAGAGAGGAGTGGCATGAGCAAAGGCTTGGGGTCAGAACAAACATGACTTTGTGGAAGATGTGGAATCATTCAGTTTTGCTGGCATGGAGGGGGAGTGCTTAAGAATAAGTAGAAATACACTTACTGACCTGGAGGTGGGAAGGTGGAGATATTAGAGGGTTTTAAAGGCTCCAGTGAGGAGTCTGACTTACTCCTGTGTGCTTCTTGCATAGAGTGCAGCTCCTAGACAAGAGTCCAGTTATAGGAAGGGGAAGAATTGCCACTGAGTCGGGTTGTTGGGTGCTCACCAGAGGATCCTCTCTGCTTCAGGATCCCCAAGTAGTGATGTTGGTAGTTGCAGTTCTCATCCAAAATTTTTATCTAGATCACATGTGAACTGGCTTGTTTTCAACTGGTGCCACTTTTGAGAGTCGTGTTTATTTCTTCATCATCTTCATTACCTGATTGTTTTACTCATGCTTCGGTAGGTGTTTTAAGCTCTACTGCATCTGTCATGGCTCGCAGATCTATGCGAGGTATCCAAGCACAGATGCATGCATATTTAGTACTAGGCCGGCTACCTCTATTATCTCCTGTACTTTCCCAGCAACATGGGAGGGAAGCCCCCGGAGACAGTGTGAGACCAATGAGAGTGCTTCTAAGAGTTTGGGTTTATGGTCTGGTTTTTTGAAGGCAGTTGGGAAGCTGTGCTCCCCCTTAGACCTCTTTTTCTCTCGCTTGTAGCATTGAGACATCATAGATTCCTTTTAGTGGGCATTGTAAAAACTGTTCCCCTTACTTTCACTTTTTAGAGTCTCATACAATTGTAACAGTTAACCTCTTTTAAACGATTTTACTCTGACTTTTATTCCCCTGCTACTGAGAATAAAACTGAAAATTAAGCGTTGAAATCAAATCCATAAATCCCTAGCTTCCACCAGGGCAAAGCGACTGGCCAAGTAGTTGAGCCTGGAGACTTATAGCTGACTGATCCCAAGAATTGAACTTAATTCTGTTTTCCTGCTAAGCATCAGACCTTGTAGTGTTCAATGGGTAATGCAAAGTGACCCCATGGAAGAGGACCTTCTTTTCCATGTTTCTACAAATATGGCTTTATACATGCTACCAATGCAAAGTAAGGATGTTGTTCATTCTTGTTTCTCTACTTTTAACTATCCCTCCAGCACTCAACTTTTTCTCTATGTTGAGTCAACTTGAATAAATGCAGGAAATTTGGAGATTACCTTCATCTAAGCCCAGAGGTTATATTTAAAATACTTAACAATAGATATGATAGGGCTGGATCAATCAGAGTAGGGAGAGGATAAAGGGTTGGAACAGGGTCAGGAGGCTCCATGTTCTATACGTGTTAGCCTTTTAGTTTCTGATTTGTGGGAAGATATTGGGGAAGTGACTGAGATGGCTGGAAAAATTGGGGGGCCTTCAGGCAACAGCCACTTATTAAATTAAATTGCCTTGAAAGTATTAGGATCAAATATTAGCCCTTTCTATGCCTTATTTTACTTCATATATTTTGAAGTTCTATTAGCAGAGATTGGGGGGCCTTCAGGCAACAGCCACTTATTAAATTAAATTGCCTTGAAAGTATTAGGATCGAATATTAGCCCTTTCTATGCCTTATTTTACTTCATATATTTTGAAGTTCTATTAGCAGAGGCATAAGTGCTTGGATTGTGATGTCTTCTGAAAAAGATTGACCACTTTATTATTATAAAATGTTCCTCTTTATCCATGGTAATATTTTTTTGCTCTGGCATCTACTTTTCCTGGAATTAGTATAGCCATTCCAGCTTTCTTTCTTTTCTTTTTTCTTTTTTTTTCTTGATTGGTACATCTTTTTCCATCCTTTTGCTTTTTACCTTGTGTCTTTATATTTAAACTACATTTCTTATAGATACTGTATAGTTGGGCCTTGCTTTTTTATCCAATTTGACAAT
Source organism: Galeopterus variegatus (assembly GCF_000696425.1). Lineage (NCBI taxonomy): Eukaryota > Metazoa > Chordata > Mammalia > Dermoptera > Cynocephalidae > Galeopterus > Galeopterus variegatus. The sequence continues at coordinate 172,980 of NW_007729260.1, read as the reverse complement.
CTTTTCCTTTTAATTGGAGTGTTTAGATCATTTATATTTAATGTGATTATTGATGTGTTTAGGTTTAAGTCTATCACCTTACTCTTTATTTGCTGTTTGTCCCATTTTCCCCTTGTTCTGTTTTTCCTCTTTTTCTGCCTTTGTTTGGATGGAATATTTCTTCTCATTCCATTTTATCTTATTTTTTGGCTTACTAGATATAACTCTTTATTGTGTTAGTTTAGGGGTTGCTTTTGGGTTTATAGTGCATGTCTTTAAGTTATCACAGGCTAGATTCAAGTGATGTTTTACCCCCTAACATATGGTATGAGAACCTCACAATGGTATTCTTTCATTTCTCCCCTCCCAGCCCTCAAACCATTATAGCCATGCATTTTACTTGTATGTATGTTATAAACCTCACAATACATTGTTAGTTTTATTGATTTAAGCAATCATTAATCTTTTAAAGAGATTTAAACAGTAAGAGATTTATATTTATCTATGCAATTACCATTTCTGTTGCTCTTCCTTCCTTTGTGTAGATCCAGATATCCATCTGGTATCATTCTACTGCCTGAAGGATTTCCTTTAAATTGTCTTGCAGGTACGAAGGTAGTAACTTTTTTCAGCTGTTTTTGAGAAAATCTTCATTTCACTTTTATTTAGCAAAGAGATTGTTGCTGGGTATAGAATTTGAGTGACAGACTTTTTCCTTTTAGTACTTAAAAAATGTTGTATTATCTTTTTATTTGCCTCATTTCTAGCAAAAATATCTGCTATCACCCATTTCTTTGTTTCACTCTGTGTAATGTATCTCTTTTCTCTGTATCCTTTTACACTGATGTTAAGTAATTTGATTACAATGTGCTTTGATATTGTTTTATTCACAGTTTTGTGCTTGGAATTTTTTGTGCTTCTTGAATATTGTCCTTCAAAAAGTTTGCAGAAAAATAGAATTAATAGATAATATGACTCTTTCCATAAACTTTTTGAATTACCCTCATAGTTTTCACCAAATTTTGAAAATATTTAGCTGTTATTTCTTCAAATGTTTTTCTGTTCCTCCACTCTTGCTCCTGTGTTTGAAGACTGATTATACTTGGCGTTGTCCTGCAGCCACTGATGTTGTAGGCATTTTTTTTCCCAGTTATTTTCTGCATTTCATTTTGGGTAGTTTCTATTGCTATGTTTGTTTGTTTAATTTCAGTTACCTTTTCTTCTGCATTGTCTAAGTTGACATTAATGCCATTTAGTGTACTTTTCATCTCATGCATTGTAATTTTCATCATTGTAAGTTTGATTTGTGTCTTTTTATATCTTTCATGTCTCTACTTAACAAGTACACTTTTTTCTCTAGCTTCTTGAACTTATAGAATACAGTTACAAAAACTGTTTTAATGTCCTGGTTTACTAATTCTGTCACCTGTGTCATTTTTGAATTGGTTTAGAGTAAAGTTTCTCAATAGTGATAAAACTGACATTTTGGATTGACTAATTTTTTTGTTGTGTGGGATTTCCTGTGCATTGTAGCTTATTTGACAGAATTTCTGTCCTCTACCCACTCAGTGCCAGAAGCATCTTTACTCGTGACAATTAAAACTTTCTCCAGACAATGACTAATGTCCTGGGTTGGAGGTGGTGAAAAACCACCCCCGGTTAAGAACTACTAGTTTAGATGGATTGACTTTGCTCCTCGTTATGGGTTGCATTTTTCTGCTTCTGTGTATGCCAAATAGTTTTTTTTTTTTTTATCTGATGACAGATATTGTGACATTTATCTTATTGGGTGCTGGATAGTTTTGAATTTCTGTAAATATTATTGAGCTTTGTTCTGGATCATGGTTAAGTTACTAGGAAAATTGAATTCTTACAGGTATTGATTTTAAGCTTTATAAGGTGGGATCAGGACAGCATTTTCTTTAGGGCTAATTTTACCCCACAACTGAGGCAGAACTTTTCTTAGGTATTCTACCTGATACTCCATAATTTATGAGGGTTGCCACTTGGCTGACAGGAATAGTAATTATTATTGGCTCTGTGTGAGCTTCTGGAACTCTTTCCTCCAATTCTTTCAGGTGGTTCTTTTCCAGGTCTTGGGTATTTTTCATGAGCATGCACTGATCAATACTGAGCTGAAGGCTTGTGGGGGATCCTCTGCATTTCTCCACTTGTACAGCTGTCCCTTCTCCAGTACTGTTTCTTGCAAACTCTAGCTGCCTTTGCCTGCCCAGGCTTCACTGTTCTATATGTTGAACTCTGAGAGGTCACTTGCCTTCACCTAAGTTGGTTTTCCCTGTGTGTGACCTGGAAACTCTCTCCATTCAGTGATCTGAGGCAATCTCATTTGTTTCCTGTCCCTTAGGAATCCCTCTCCTTTATTGCCTGATGTGGGAGGGTAAATTCAATCCCTGTTACTCCATCTTGTCCAGAATCAGAAGTACTTATGCCTGATTTTATACATGATAAAGCTGAGGTCAAGAGAGGTCAATATGTATGTAAGGTTTACTGACCCAGTTTAGCAGCAGAGCTGGCACTCGACCCTGGGTTTCTCTTCCATTGGGGCTCTTTCAGTCATGTCACACACTGTGACTGTCACCTCCAAAGGTCAAGATTTGGCTCCTGGACCTTCAAAGACAAGATTTCCTCCAAAGGTCAAGATTTGGCTCCTGGACCAAATTTCAAAGAGAATGAGCCTCATGGAATCCCTGCCTCTTCTTTGATCCTTATTTGTTAAACACATTTTTCTGTAGATAGAGTTGTGACGCTGATAAGATGGAGACTGCGAACATGAATATTTTGTGAAGATTCTTGTTTTAAGTTTTACAACTTTATATTGTTTGAAGCTGTAAAAACATGTACTGGGTTGTTGATGTGTCCCTTAAAAAATTCCAGTCTGATGGCTCAAATTTCTGTTCAGGGTTCTACCTATCACAATTGTTAGGAAACCTAGCTTTTAAGCACACTAAGGAGACTGCGAACATGAATATTTTGTGAAGATTCTTGTTTTAAGTTTTACAACTTTATATTGCTTGAAGCTGTAAAAACATGTACTGGGTTGTTGATGTGTCCCTTAAAAAATTCCAGTCTGATGGCTCAAATTTCTATTCAGGGTTCTACCTATCACTATCGTTAGGAAACCTAGCTTTTAAGCATACTACAAACCTACTAATAATGGATTAGCTCAGTGCTGTGTTTAGGCAGAGGCATCAAGCTAGTTGGGATTAGGTGTTATTTTGGCTGATGGTGCAAAGTGAGATTGTACCTTATGCACAAATTCTTACTAAATCTAGACAAATAAAAATATCTCCAGTGTGTTAGAATGTTCTGTTTCATGTATGTTAGTTCTGTCTGCAAGCTTCTGCAGGCAAAGGCAGAGGCCATGACTGAAAAGTATCTCTCTCCTTGTTTGAGACAGTGAAGGCACTTAATACCTATTAGTTCCTTCCACCCATTTTGTGTCCTCCTGGTATGAAATGGCATCTCCTCTTAGAGGAGGTTGCCCTCTCCCATCTCTGTCATAGACCCTGTTTATTTCCTTCAACATGCTTCATAATCTCAGGTTTTGAGTTTACTTGTTAGAGCTCTAGTTCATTGTCTGTCTCCAACTCTAGACTGTGAGCTCCTCAAGAGCTGGGACTTTGTTTCTGTTATCACTCATGGACTGGTTGACTTGGGTTCTGAAGACAATCGGCAAAGACTTGGTTTACACTTGTTGGGATTTGTGTTTATAAAAGTATAGCACAAGGCTGTTGCAGATACTCAGCAGGCACTTGTGGAGTGGCATCTCCAAGAACATGAGTCAGTCTCCCAGGCATCACATGTACAATGCATAATTTCCTTTTGAGTGTAGTATGATCAATGACAATGGCCTTTTCCATCTAGTCCCCACACTTTCTGCCTTGTCAGCTTTGGTGACCAGAACAATGTAGGGCACAGTTCACTTTTTTTTTTAATAGGGCTTTGGAACTCTACAATGGCATGTGCTGGCTGTTTTCAATGTCTCTGACAGATGACAAGCCTTCTGTCCCACTTGTCCCCTTTTGTGTCTTGACTGACTGGTTGCCCAGTCTCCTGGTGTGAGACCTTTCACTGGTGCTATTGTAGAGTCTGTTTCTATGCATTAGCACTCATTCCTTCCATGTGCTGAAGATTCTTTGCCGTTTCTGCTCTGCATGGTGAAAGGAAGCCAGTGGTCTCAATGGCAGGGTGACCAGATCCTTGCTTTCCTGATTGTTTTCTGATTGTGGTGAGCCCTGCCACTCCTAGCAGTCTGCTCAGCCTTCTGCTCTTCCGAGACTCTCTTTACCCCATTCTGAGAGGGATCTTGGGTTTTCTCTGGTGGCAAAATTACGACTCTTTCCAGTACCTGTTTCCTCTTCCCTTCCTGCAACATCCATTTCCCTTCCTAAGTGACATCCATTTCATCATTTAGCTATTTCTACTCCCTGTAGATAAATTACTTCTGCCCAGGTCACCTGGGCCTTTCTGTTTTATTCAGACCCTTTTGGGGGCTTATTCTTAATTATTCTGGCTGTTCCCTGACTGGGCTTCCTTTCTGCTGTTTGTCATGAACTCTTACGTAATCTCCTTTCTTTTCTTCACCCTTTGCTTTCTTATCATTGTTTTACACACTTGTAACTGTCAAATCAGTTCAGTTTTATAAGGCCAGAGGTCCTCTCAACTACAGCATTTCTCTCACATAGTCATAAAGGAAAAGAAAACAAGCATTGCTCTTTTTAGTATTCTCCTCCCACCAACCATTTGGTCATCAAGCAGCTGCTGAGATTCAACTGTGTGCAACACCCGGGACTGGGACCGAGCACTGGTTCTGGTGAGTGGAGACGGGGGATTGAATATCAGAGTTGTACTTTACAGGAAATATGGAACCATGAAGGTTCTTGAGCTGGAAAATGACTTTGCGCTCGTAGTTATGCTTTAGGAAGGCACGTTTGACACCACTGTGAAACCTGGGCTGAAGAGGAGAATGTTTGGAGATGGGACAACAAGCTACAGAGTATCAGAGCATCCCAGACAGCCAGGCAGGCAGCCAGCTGATCACATTGAACTTGGATTGTACAGATGGAGAGAGAAAAGGCCTAATGCACGAGATATTTCTGAGGCGCAGCTAAGAGGACTTGGCAGCAATTAGAGGTACAGGAAAGGAGACTAGTCATGATGATTCTAATGTTTTGGACCTGGGGAAGTTGTAGGATTTGGTCCCATTACCAAAGTGGGGAATGAAAGAGGAGGAGGAAGGAAGCGGGGAAGGAGAAGTAGGCGCAGGAGAGTTATGGTGGGAGAAGTGATGAGCTCAGTTTTAGCATCCTGAAATTGAAATGGCAGTGGTTCATTGCACAGCATTTGGAAATGTGGGACTGTAGCTCAAGGCAGAGGCTGGTTCTGAATAAATTTTGGGAGTCATCCAAATAGAAGTGGGAAGTAAACCAGAGGAGCAGCCACATGCACAGTAAGAGGCAGTGAACCCTGCAGGCAGCAGGTGTGGGACCCCGGTGTGGTATGGACCAGCCCTGTGGGCTGTGGGAATGACAGAGTGCCATGGACTGGAGCTGTCAGGGAGGATTTCCTCAAAGAGGTGGGGCTGGAGCTGGGGCTTTCCTCTGTCCACGCCCATCGTATCGTTTTTATTTATTCTTTCATCCATTTCAATCCCTTTCCACATCTGGGTACTATTTTCATTTGCACTTACAGTCGTCAATGCCACTGTTTTCCTTCCTCCCCATTTGCCATTAATCTGAAAGTGGAGAGTAGAGAGGAGAGGAAAGAAACCGTCAGGTGCACACTTGTGCCCTGTCCCTTAAAGATAATGAGTGACAGCAGAGACCGAATCAGAAATTCCTTCTTATTACCAACTAACAACAGGGAGGAAAATAAGGTAAAGTATTTCAGAGAACTGCATGCACGTTGCCTTACTATGAATTCTAATATACCGTGTGCCTTCTTTACTTGTTCAGAAAACTGGCTGCTCTCCTTTGCTCTCTGTTTTACTCCGTCTCAGTAGTGTGCACGAATGCAGAAATGAGTCCAGCTTGCTCAGCTGGTCTCATCGGCTGTTCTCCCTCCACTGCACAGAAGGGGGCCTCACTGGCAGAGCCCCTCTGCTTTCTACATGCATGCCTCCATGTCTGGACATGCTTACACACATGTCGGGGAGTTTGGGATGTTCTCCTTGCTTGCTAGCTTTGCCAAAGCCATTGAATTAAACAGGCAATTTCCTCTCACTTAGTCTCTCTGTAAATTTCCCAACCATATGGTATGAGGAGAGTTCTTAGATTATAAATAAACAACACTGCTCATAAATCTCAGGGTTTTTGTTTTTCCCTCCAATGGGAAAAAATAGAAACCATAGATTTGTAACTTCAGAAAAACGTGTTGAAGAAGAAGATAATGTCTCTCTTTATATATGAGTATAAATATTTTCCTCCATTTCTCCTTATGCGGAGTCCCTTTTTTCCTGGGAGCCATCTATCTGGCTACATTCCTTTTATTTTTTATTTCTCCCATTTTTCCAACTCAGAGGTAAACTGTTGCTTTAGGCAACAGGATTATAGCCACATGGGCCTGGCCAGATTGCACAGGCCAGATGGGTTTGGTGTATTTCCCCTCTGCTGGAGATGTTAATTTGCCTCTTTGAAGGACACATGCTTCCTCTCTGGTCTTGTGGCAGAAGAAGTGAGGTGGTGGAACCTTCCCTTCCCCTCTGGAAGAAGCCCAGTGTGGGTACTGGGCATGGAGGAGTTGGACTGCTCAGCCCATTAGGCAAGCTGCAGCTTGGCCACCCTTAAATGCAGATCTTCGAAGCCATGAAGAATCGTGACATTTGGCAACACTTTTGTTTGATTTACTGTCACTAAAGCCCCAGTGAATCGGGTGGGCATACCAGACACCAAGGACAAATGCCAGGATAGGGCCTTGGGACTGGGATGGTTGAGTTAAAAGGTATCCAAAGAAGGCTGCAGCTAAAAGTGTGAGGGCCGATTTTGGTCTAACAGGAAGGCTGAGTATTGGTGCTGCTAGGTCAGTAGGAGCAGCTGTGTAATCCAAGAGGTAATGGGAGCCCATAGTAGGGCTGATGTGAGTGACAGAAGCTGAAGGCAAGGATCAGCAGACTGACCCACAGGCCAAATCTAGACTCCTTCCTGCTTACAAACTGCCAATGAGCTAAGAACAGTTTTCCTATTTTTAAATGGTTGAAAAAAAAAATCAGAAGGATGCTATAATGTAATAACCTTAAAAATAAGATGAATTCAATTTTTAGTGTCCATAAATGAAGTTTTATTGGAACTCAGCCATACTCATTTGATCACATATTGTCTATGGCTGCTTTTGTGCTACAATGACAGAGTTTTGTAGCTGTGACAGAGACCATATGCCCCACACAACTGAAATATTTGCTATCTGTCCCTGTACAGAAAAAGTTTACTGTCCTCTGGTCTAGGGAAACAGGAATTATGATTGGAATTGCAGAGAGCAAGTTCAGGGGAAGCTATGGGTTTACAACTAGGTTCTGAACCCTAGCATGTTGTGCTCACTCTGTTGGGTTCTGCCCATACAATGAGGTTGCTTAGGGGTTGGTCAGTTCATTTACTGTGCAGAACTGAGCCAAGCACCCATCCCTGAGGATGTCAAAGAGCCTCCAGCTTTGTTGGACTTTGGGAGTTGGGGATTTACTCTTTCAGACAGAGTTTGTCCTAGAGGTAAAATTCTGTGGATCTATCATATTTCATCCCATCCTATGTCCCTATCCTCATACAATACAGTCACACAATAAAGTAATTCACACGAGGGCATTTGACATTTAATACCTTTCCCAGGATTTTCCCTTTTCTGACAATGATCTCAAGGAATATGTATTGCTTAACCCAAAGGAATGAATCTCTAAACATGGAATTTTTGATACTGATTGACTGTTGGGAAACATTTTTGAGATGGGAAACTTCTTACATTGCAGCATATACAGCTATTAAGAACAATTCTACTAAAATATATAAGAAGCTTTAGAAGGCAGTTCATAGATAGTTGAAGTTATCAATGTACTTTTCTTTAAGGACAAGATAGTTTTCACACTGAAAAACTGTGTTTTTATCCAATATTTTCTTTGGTACTCTTCTCCTACATTGAACTTAATGACTTTCTCACCAATTTATAGTTTGGTAAATAAGTAATGATAGAGTAATTTTAGAGGTCAGTTGCAGAAGCTAGAGATAAAATTCTGTTTCATATTTTGCCGGAGACCAGCTCCAGTCGAGTTGGGGGTCCTTGAAAGAGGGATGAAGAGATGGCGAAAATAAAAAAAAAAAAAACAGGCAGAGTCCTCGGTTCCTCTGAAGCACGTTCTCAACCTGCGGGCTGTCAGTGCTGTCACAGCCAGAGCAGCTAAAGCAGCTGAAGCAGCCTTTAGACTGAAAACAGCATTTTTATTTGTTACACAACATGGGGGGGTTAATGTGGGCATTTTAACTACATAAACCTTTAAAATTATTAAGCCAATAGTTAAACGGAAACTTTTCTTAAAATTACGTCAGTTCTCATAAAATTAATAATCTACAAAGTTAAATAAAACTCGGTGGTCAGCCAATTCTTCCTGGTGATTATATCTGTTGTGGTTGATTAGTCTGTGACTCGCAGTTCTTGACGTTTTTCACCATGGTGTTTCTCTTCTTCTTGCCCTCATATTAACCTTAAACTTATTACTACCAGCAAGCATAAATTACATGTCTGACTCAAAACTGAGATGGCAGTGATTGCAGTTACAAAGTGTTAAACAAACCTTATATATATTTTTAACTTTGATTTAATGATTCTCATATTTCTATAGGCATGAACCTATTGTTCATTTGGCAAAGGAATAAAGGATATTTGAACAGCTTTATTATGCATATACTTCATATAGCGGCTGTGTCGCCCAATGTAAAGTGTCAAAGTGCACAGCACCATCCCTCAGAAAACCAGGTGCATTCTAAATTCCATCTATAATCTTT
>NW_007729260.1:160524-163426 GCF_000696425.1 Galeopterus variegatus | reverse complement strand
TGCTGGTAGCCATGGCCCTGCCAGCAGCTCTCCTTCCGGGGCCTTGCCAACTCAGAAAGGGTAGCCCAAGCTATTCTTTTCAAGACCCCGCCATGGCGTGGACCGCGCCAATATTTTCCTTGTGAGTGCAGAACATAGTCTTCCTTGCAGGTGAAGCAATTGTTGGGCAATCCTGGGAATGTGTTGCTTTGAGCAAGTCCTGCTCTGGTCCCTGTAAGTTGAATGGGTTTCCTGGGATAGTACCACTCATGCCTGTGAGCCAGGATTTGCCAGCACACACTCAGATATCTGCAGCCCATACTGACTTCTCATACTCACTTAGTCCAGATCATTTACTCTACTGGAGGTGGAAACAGAGGCTTGAATCTCCTTGGTTGCACATCTATTCCTTAGCACCATTGAGAGGCTGACATAGGGTTGGGCTGTGGTGGCTTCTATTTAGCGCATCTAGTCTGTGTGGCTCTGTGAAGTGTTTTCTGAGAGCCAGTGTGGTTTCTAGAGAAGAACATGAGTTCTGCAGTCAAAGAAACCTGGTTTCAAACACCCACTCTGCGGCTTACCAGATAAGTAAACTTTAGCAAATAAACTGCCCTCTTGGAGCCTAGTTTCTTTATTTGAAATATTGGGATAAAGTAAAATATCTATGTTAATATAAAATACCCAACACATGGTTTGTTTGTTTCCTTTTGATGTGATATTCTGACCATCTAGACTTGCAGTGTCAGGCAAGTCATGAGCATTGCAAAAGAATGAATAGTAGGGACTCATCAAATCATAGTTCATTTCTTTTGGAGGCTGGAATATGTTTCTGGTGTCTCAAATTAGCTCAGAATCTCCTTGGGGGCAAGAAGTCATTAGCTGCTCTGTCTTTTAGGTACAAGACAAAAAAATCCTAATTTCAAAATTATGGAACCTCAACATTATGTTCCTGTGGCAGAGGCTGAGTAGCTATTCACTAAACCTGTTTCTTCATCCAGGGCACACAATTAGACTACATTTGTCAGCCTTTGTTCATTTAGTGTAGCTATATGACTGAAATTTGGCCCATGCAAAGAGGCTAGAAGTGAGAGATGCCACCTCCATACCTGGCCAAAACACTTCCACGTTGTTCTTCATGCTCACTCATTTTCCCATCCACAGTACAGTTGAGAATTCCTAAGATATAGAGGAGAGCAGAAGCCAGAGAAAAAGGAGCCTGGGTCCCTGAATCACTGCATGGATTTGCCCCACCCCCCTGCTGGTGCACATGGGACTATGTGAGTGAGAAACACTCTGACATAGTTTCAATTCACTGAAATGTGGGTGCTTGTCATTGCAGTTATCTACCTCAATGCATGTAATCTCTGAGCTGCATATTCACTCCTCCTACTCCACAATTCACTTTGTTCTCTAGCCAGAATGTCTATTTACTATTCCAAAGATATGCTGTGTTTTTCTAGCATCTAGAGTAGCACCCTTCACACCATAGGCACTCAATAAATATTTGTTGATTGATTTCTGGGTCAAAGAATGAAACAGCAGCTTCCTATAAAATGTAAGCATGTTTTATGCTAGACAGACCTGATATTTCAGAGGAAAAATGCATTTGAGTGTGATTTTCTACTACGGGATTTAGCATACAGCTCTTAAGCAGAGAGTTCAGCTTATCTAGCACATTAAAAGCAACAGATTTACACACACCCCTATCAGGGGGATTCCTGCCATAGAAAAGAGAAATCTAGCCATATAGAGTTCTTGATGGTTTAGAGTAGCATGGCAGATAGGCCCCATCTAGAAGAGAGGTTCCAGGGCAGGGATATGTGAGCTAGCAATGAATGTCAGGAGCCCAAAGAAATGGAGCATCCATGCCGGGTTTTCCCATCCATATTCAAGTGCTTAATTTAGAAGCAGCCTAACTTTTCCCATTTTTAGAAAACCTCACTTACGTTTTCTTTCATGCTCTTGCACCTCTGATGAATTGCATGGCCAATGTTGATAACCCAGAAAATGACAACTGCTTAGCTTTCTGCTGCTTCCACAAAGTAGGTTAGGAAATGGAGGAAAAGTGAATTACACTCCTATACGGAGGTTATACAAGGGCAGAGAACTGTAGTTGCCCCAATTTTTTTCTTTTATCCATCAGATATCTTGGACATCCTTATGCTAACATTCATGAGAGTAATGGAAATCATATGTTGAGTTTTATGTGCCTAGCCTTAGGCTAACATTCCCTCCACCCATACCTCAGTTGCTGTGAGTGCTGTTACCTTCTCCAGAGGTCGCCACTTTCCTACATCCAGAATGGCCAAGAACTGGCTGATGTGAGTCATAAAAACCGGGCCACCTTGCATTACAGTGGGACAGTATGTGGTGAGGTGTTTGCACCAGAGCCTCCCTGGGGGTCAGGCTCTACATGAATCCGTGTCCTGTCTGCTGTTCCTTCCCCATCTTGACTCCCTCTCTCCCTTTAGGTCTTGCCTGAGAGCAGTCCTTCAATACTTCCTGAGTTTCCAAATCCCAGACTCAGGCTCTTATTCTAGGAACTCCAGCCTAGAATGTTTTTCTTTTTCCTCCAAGTCAATTTATAATCTGCTACAGAGATGTTGGCTGCCTTCTTATTTCTGTCAATGGTAACACTATTTCTTAGGTGTTGAAGCTTAGCGTCTTTAAGTTGTCTTTACTTGTTCCTTCCCCTTCATCTCTGCCCACGTCCAGTAAACAGATTATGCTTCTCGTCTCTGTCCCTCTTTCATTTCTTACAAGCTACTGTCAGCCAGACCAGTGAGATGGATTCCTGACAAGTCTTTCTATCTCTGGAGGATGTGTTTCACCAAGCCATCATATTCATCACCAACAGTTTAGTCTTTCCAAACAGGCTTCATGTTCCTACCCCATTTAAGAACTTTGGGGCCCCCATTTCTTA
>NW_007729260.1:159339-160363 GCF_000696425.1 Galeopterus variegatus | reverse complement strand
TCCCTCTTTCATTTCTTACAAGCTACTGTCAGCCAGACCAGTGAGATGGATTCCTGACAAGTATTTCTATCTCTGGAGGATGTGTTTCACCAGGCCATCATATTCATCACCAACAGTTTAGTCTTTCCAAACAGGCTTCATGTTCCTACCCCATTTAAGAACTTTGGGGCCCCCATTTCTTGTAAAAGTTCAAGCTGTTTAGTAGATATTCAAGAGCCTCCACATGGTCTTATTCTACTTATCTTAACTTACCCCCTGTTGTGCCTGTGTAAGAGCATTTCATTTGGGACTAGCCAATATCCTTAGTTAACTTCTGAAAATGTTTGCATTTTTCAAGACCCAAGCCTTTGAACACGCTTTTTCTTCCTTGCTCTCAATATTTAGTCTTTTCTTTAAGTCACACCTTCTCTATGAAGTCTTCTTTCCTTTTCTCTGAGCTTCTCCATCACTAGTAAATGTTGTCCCTGTCTACATTTTTGTCACCATCACCATCACCAGCATTATCATATTAATAACAGCCATCATTTATTAAGAGCCTGTAATGTGCTCTGGTAATGAATGCTTTACTTGCATTTCTTCATTGAGTTCTTAAATAACCCTTGTGGTACTTAGTTTAGATAGTTTTGCCCATTTTATAGATGAGAAAACTGAAGACCAAAGAGGTTAAATGACCGACCTAAGATCACACAGCTTGCAAGGGGTGGAGCCAGCCTTAAGATCATGTTTCTGACTTCAAAGCTTGTGTACTTAGCCACTCTGCTAGTTTGTTGCATTTGGTTTAACTGCTTTCTACTCATTTATTCCTTATTTGTTTATTTATTTATTAAAAATAGTGATTGTGTTCCTGAAATGTGCCAGGGAATGTGCACTAGGGACTGAGTAGGGTCCTTGTCCTCACAGAGTTTTGTCTAATAGTGTTCTTGAGCTCCTTTCCTAATCATCATCCCCCTCCACAAGCCTCTTGCTCACCTTCAGTTTCTCCAGGAGAGGACTACATCAAAATTTCATTGATGTGCTGTATCAT
>NW_007729260.1:155685-158595 GCF_000696425.1 Galeopterus variegatus | reverse complement strand
AACATACATGATATAACAGATTGAATGCAGAAACATATGAGTCTCCAATTGTCTTCTATTAATCCAGATTTAAAGACCTTTGCAAACAAACAAACAAACAAACAAACAAAAAACAATGCCAGTCTTTTCACTAAATTGTTTTTGCTTTGGAAACTATAGTTTTTTGAAAAAATAAAATCATGTTATTTATGTTAACACGTAATAAGGTTATTGTTATTTTAAAGTGAATTAATAAATATTGTAAAATTTTCTCAGATGTAACTTCTATTATGATATGTATCATTAGCTATAACAGATGTGAATTAAATCTCTTGGGGTCCTCAATAACTTTTATAAGAATGAAGGAGTCCTGAGCTGTAAAAGTTTGAGAACCAACCACTGTTAAAGGTATGGTATTATGGAGTGAAGACACGGTAAAAGTGTCACCGATTTTTATAATGCCTTGGCACCAAAGTGTATGTGTCTTTGGTATCTTAGAACATCCAGGAACTTCAAATTGTTAATGTCCAGTGTTGACAAGTATGCAGTGAAACTGCTACGTTTATACATTGTTAGTGAAAGAGCAGATTGATCAGAGTATTTTTGAAGGGCAGTTTATAACAATAACCTTAATGATAATCTTTACCCTTTGAATTAGTGATTACAATTACACTAATCTATTCCAAGGAAACAAAAAAAAAACAACAAAGATTTATGTACAAAAATATGCATTAAAGTTATTTAAGGTAAGAATGTAGCCAGAAACTGGCCAACTGACCAACTGACCAGAGAAGATAGTTAAAGTAAATTATGACACATTCGTACACTGGAATGTTGTAAGGCTTTAAAAAAAAAAAATTGACAACCACATGGGTAAATGCTTACAGTATTATGTTAACTGAAAAAGCAGAACTCAAACTATTTACCCAGGATGACCCCAAATTTTGTAAACACACACTGATTGGAGAAAAAAAACATACCAAAATGTTTATGAGTTTTTCTCTGTATGGTGTTGCTATAGTTGATGGCTATGTTGCACATTATTCTTTTCTATATCTTGAGATATTTCACCATACATTTTCAGTACTTTGATCTTTTAAAATGATGCTAGGGTGTGACATGTTTTTAATCCAAGGCTGTGGGAATTATCTACTGAGCCAGCCCACGGTAACTGGGTCCGGGTAAGCGCTGCTTCATATTTCAGATGGGGCATTTCTCTATGGGCCACAGTGATGGTTTAAAGAATACTTTATAACTTGAGAATAAACCACACTTCTAGCTAATTGCTTTTTCTTGCTTAGCCTTTCAAATGAAAGCTTAAAAAATAACTGGGATTTTTTTTCATGCCACACAGCTCTGGTCTATTGCCAAGAGCATTTGGAGTGTAGAATGTAGGGTCCAAACAGGGCAGTTGTTTAAACAATGTTGTGCAGCTGGCACAGTACAGAGAGCACAGTCATCACTCAACAATCCTTTTAAAGGAAAAGATAAATGAAACTTCAGATTTCTGGGCCCTTAAGGAGATGGGGTGACTATGAGATTAGAGCCTCCAAAAGGGAAGCTGCTATTTACTCCTTGGTATCTGAGAATTTCCTCTGTTTCGCTCCTGGGTTGGGAGATGTCAGGTATTGGAATGGAAGTCTTCTTTCTCCCCTGGATGATCAGTAGGACACCTGATAGAACTAGCCCGGCATGAAGGAACATCTCTTGCTCTCACAGCAGAACATTTCACAGTCAGAAGGGAATCTGGATGTGACGATTTCTGTCCCTGGAATGCATTTTCTGTTTGAGTATCTACCTGCATGGCATTATTCAGCATGTTTTAGGGGTTAAAAGAGACATCCAGGATAGTCCCTTGACCTCAGGGAACTTATTCTGTCTGGAGGAGAAGCCTCATGCACAAAAAATTAAATAATGGCATAAAACAATGGCAGAAAAGAAAAGAGGTATGTTCCCAGAGAGCAGGAAAAGTGCTCCCTGAGAGTGACACAATGCTGAGTGACAGGAAACCAGAGGTAGGAGAGAAGAAAGGATTCACAGAGGAGAACAGCAACAAAAGGAGATGGCCTTTTCTCTCCAGGGCTGACTGCTCTGGAGAAGGAGAGATTCATGTTAATTGATAAGGTAATTAGTGAAAGCACCGAGTGCCTTACACATGCGAGGCATTGTGCTTATCACCGAGAAGGAAAAGATGTAAAAATTAATGGAACACAGATTTGGGGTTCTTGAGGTGAGGAGTTGGTCTGAAGGCTCTGCATCTGATCACGTTAGGCAGCTGCACGTGCTGTTCTGGAAGTTTCTGGATGTGCACAGACAGTTGCACACGATCGTCACGTCTGCTCCCCAGACAGAGATGCTTTGCTAAACCTGTCTGGAGCCTTCTAGTGCAGGCCTCATTATTTTTTTTCTCCAGGAAAACTTGGTGAAAAAAGTTGAGTTTGTTTTCCCTAGACTTTAATTTGGAAGTGCGGGTCACCTGCTGGAGGCTGTCTTTGATTATGTGCAGCAATCCCTCCATCTTCCCATGTGCCTTTTGGTGGCTTACACTGATAGGGTGGAAATGAGATGGCCTTGGCCTGTCCACTGGGGGTTACATAACTACAACGCAGCTACTGTTTGCCCAGAAACACGTGGGACAATTTCTGCTCCAGTGATGACATTATTGGTCTATCCTGGGGTCTTCCAATAACTGACAGTGAAATGAACTCCCTGATATTGGGGCTATTTAATCGTCTCAAAAACCTTTGGAAGGCAAAATTTGTACTCCCATTGAGCACATATGAAACATGAGACTTACGAAATTAGCCTGAGGTTCCACAGGCTAGATTTGAAACCAAATCTGCTTCACTCTGAAATGAATCCTATTATGATTATGTTGGTCTGCCTTTTTGAATGCAACTGCTTATCTGTAATAGGGTTTCCTTACAGACG
>NW_007729260.1:106802-155268 GCF_000696425.1 Galeopterus variegatus | reverse complement strand
GACGTGTTAATTAACTGATTTGCACGGTGACTGCTCAGTAACAATCACTTTATTGCTATGATTTTTAACTACATGAGTGATATGTAGATACATTTTTGTTTTCAAGCATTTCAGCATTACAAATAAACTCAAGTTCCTATAGCCACTCCACCTCACCCCAATTCCCTACCTAAAGGCACCTTCTATTACCAGTTATTTGTGTTTTCCTCTAGATTGTTTTATTTGCATTTGGGTACACACTTATAAACTTAATGGCAATATATTGTTGTATCGTGTCTGGATACACTGTGTGTGTGTTTAATATATTATTTAGTAGGCTTTTTCATTTCGTATTATGTGTTGGAGACTTTTCTAGGTCAATAATCTTGATATCTACCTTATTATTTAATGATGCTATATAGTATATGCGTGTGTGTGTGTGCAATACACTGTATATTTTTTAGCCTTTTCCCTGCTGACCGTCATTCCATTATTTTCATATGAACAAAGCTGTAGTGAATTATAGGATGTCACATTTTCTTAATGGCCTGCTTTTTTTTTTCCCCTTTGGAAGGCTTCTTTCCTTCCCCTATCTGTATGATACAAGCAGGGCTTTTGGCTAGTAGGTTGGGACTCTTTGGCATTTTGAATCCTAAATACAACAACCCAACAACCTTATTATCTGAATTTCAGTTCTTCAGTGAGAGATAATAGTTCAGATGGGAGAGATAGAGCAAGGGTTTGAATGTGTCTCCAAGCCCACACGCCTCAACCTCTGTTCTGGATGAGATGTGTGCTGGGATGGCTCTGCTGCTGCTGCTGAGTCTACATTTGATCTGATGTGAACCATAATCCTGTAGGATTCCAGTCTCCAGAATCAGCTCACCTCCCATTTTCTACATTTAGGACCCCGTGATGGCTCTCATTCACATAGTTGCGCAAGGAGGAAATAGAGATGACTTAATTATCCCGCATCATTGTGCCTCCCTTTGTGAGTCTGGATAATGTGGCCCATGAGTCAGATAAGGAGAGAGGCCATGGAGCCCTGTGAGCTTCTGCCTTGGTGCTAACCTGCCTGTGGCTTCTGTAGCAGAGGGTGGGTCTGTTATCTTTTTGGAGAGTGAAGCTATTTAAATCACTTGCATTTGGCTTGAGGTCAAATTAGTCATCTGGCTGGTTATTTGTGGTCAGGCTAGGCTTCTGCCTTCTGCTATTGCAAAGATACAAATCAATGTGGCTTTGGGCACGGGCCCTAAGATGAGGAGTGGAACAGGCCAGAGGGTAGCATCAATGGTTTTCCATCACAGAGATTCTCTGGGCAGCCTTGGGCGGGAGCTGTGCTGTGGAAACCCTGACCTTGACCTTGGAATGGGCTGTGGTTTACCACATACTGGAGTCCCTAATTGCCTATGGGCTTTGGTTGTTGATATCCTCAGTGTATCTCAGTGGAATGCATGCAGGTGATAGCTAGTGAGTGCTTCCCAAGGCCTGCCACTTTGAAGAATGCTTATATCTTTTGATTCCCCAGGCAGCTTGGCCCTATTGTACTTTCATGGTGACAGAAGTGGTAGCCAGAGATTCTTTAGTAGTTTATTGGGCATCCATGTATCTCACCCCCTATTAAATGTAAGGAGTATAAATAAAGGAGAAGAAAACAAGGTGATTGCCCTTGAGGATAATACAGCGTGGGGTGTTCATAAAAGTGGCAGCCATAAGCACTTATGGAGCAAGGCTTTTACCAGATGCCAGGTTAGGTATCCTACTACTCTTCACTGCTTCTGCACAACAACCACTCTAGTGTCTGAGCTAAAGTTCAGAGACTTGAAGAGCTCACACAGCCAGTTTTGGCTCTGAGTCCAGTTGTCTTTGCACTACCTCTGTCTTCCTGTTGTCTCTACTTAGGGCTGTGCTCTGCACTTTCAGAGATTATAAAAACATTTCATTTGTAATTGTTCTTTGAAGGAGATTTTAGCAATTGCTAAAAAGAGCAAAAGCACATATGCGTATTCAGAGAATAAATAGGGAACTCCTAGGTGTGGTTGAGATGAACGCAGAGGATAGTGTGGGCTGGAGTTGTATGTAGGCGAAGTCTCAGTGCAATTAGCACTGGAGCTAGGAGTCAAAAAAGAGAAAATCGGGACGACTGCCAGCCATGAGAGTGGGAAATGGGAGGTAAAGTGGGCAGAATACGAAGGCCTTGAATGCTAGGCAGGGGCAGCCACGTGACTGATGGGGCAGCTGGGCAAGGAAGGAGGAGTGAGGGCACCTGGGGTCCTGGCAGGATGCTTGGGAAGTTATCTTAGAAACAGAAGCAGGGTGGGAGCCTGGCTGGGGGTGGGATAGAGGTAGAGGCTGATGTTGTGATCATCTGGAGTCCTGGCCACCATATCACACACCTCCCACTTGTGCAAGTAGAGTTTCACTGTAACACAGCCACACCCATCATTTCATGTGCTGTGTTGGCTTGTTTTAAGCTACAAAAGGGCAGGGTTGAGGAACTGTGAAAGAGGTCCACAAAACCTAAAATTATTTACTATCTGTCCCTTTTACAGAAAAATAGTTGACTAACCTGAGCCAGAGCTACTAATATATGGCTGGAAAGTGGAAGCAAAGCCCAGTGCCTGGTACATGCCAGGTGTCATAACTGATTGATATATGTTAAGACATGAGTAAAACAAAGCAAAATGGAAGTTGCTAACAGGAAAAGGGACTATCATAACTGTGGTTGCTTGCTGCTTTTAGATTATATTACGTAGAAGGGAGTCCACTAAGAAGATGAGAGGCTGAGAAGGGGTAAAGGTTCCTAAGTTTGGCAGGGCTCAGGGGCAGGAGGAGGAGATGCAGGGGAGAGGGTTGGAGAGCAGTGGTGGTAGATGAGGAGGAGGTGCTGACTGGATCACGGGAGCATTGTCCCACCCAATCCAGAACACCTGGTGGCCGTGAGAACTGGCAGTGTGTCTTCCAGAGCCCTCTCACGTCTGGCAGGAATGTGACACTGGGGATGGGGATGTTGAGTGGCAGCTCAGCTCTATAGGGAGGCTGACTTGACTTCATTGGCTGAAAGTTTTCCTTTTCTGTTTCTTTACTTTTAAAATAGCAGCCCATATGCTTGTTGCCACCAGCTTTTCCCGCAAAAGTTTTCTGGAGGAGCAGGAGCTTGCTGGGTGATGAGAAGTATACCATATTCATACCTCAGCTCTTAAAATTGTCATTGAGAGAGTGGCTCTGGGGGAACAGCCAGGTGTGTGGCAGGTCAGGCTGGGGTGGTCCTCCCAACACATAGCAATTTACATTTCACCCTTCTGGGCACCTATCAGGGTGAAGTGAAAGCTCAGTGAATAGTGGAAAGGGCTCAAAATAGGGGTCACGGTGCTGGCCAAGTCGGCCCACCTCCAGGAGTTTGAAGAGGGAGGACATCCAGTCTGCCAGTCAACATCAGCTTCCTGGAGAATAGTGTGAGTGATTGGAAGCTGGCAGACCCAGCCAGACAATGAGCAGGTCCAAGGGCAGGTGGTGGAGCCAGGGAAGAGTGTCTCTTGGGAGGGACAACCTCCTCGAGGAAAATATTGACAATAACCAGTAAAGTAGAGGCTATGCGTAGAGTATGACCCAGTAAGTCCACATGAAGGTGTCTCCCCAGAAAAACGTTTTTTAACAAATTCACAAGAAACCATGTAAAAGAATGCTCATTGTAACCTCGCTTATAATGGCAAGTTAAAAAAAAAATACTTCGTGGTTGAAAAGATAGACAATGGTTTATTCATAAGCTGAAATGCAACAAAGCAGTTCAAATGAATGAATTATGGCTAGGTGTGTCAACATGGATACATTCAGAAACTGAACGTTGGGTGAAATAAGCAAGCTGCAGAACATATATCCTTTGTGATAACCTTTATGTAAATGTAAAAGCACTCACAAAGGTTATATGTTGTTTATGAACACAAGCACTTGTTAAATCTGGTAGTGGCCATATGATTGACATCTCAGCTTTTTTGCATGCTGGGAGTAAATCATAAATAAAAGAAAGAACAGTAGAGAAGGACACACACATGTGCTCAGACACACACACATAGAGTAGGGGAATGGAGTTGGAGGAACTCAAGCCAGGGCACAGCAGCCAGAGCCCTGTGGCTACACATTGCTGAGCAATTCAGTGGCAGGCCCATGACGGTGCTCAGTGTATGCGAGTTATGATTCCAGCATTTTCAATGTTTCAGTTTTATGAACTAGTGTCAAGATTTGGGAGGCTAGCTTTGAAATCAGTGAGATGAGCCCATTTCCTTCAAGTGACTGCACCAACAGATGTCTGCAGTCACAAGGAAGTGGGTGATTTGCTTTCTTGTAAGAGCAAGTTCTGCTGGCACAGCTGTCTCTGGAAAAACCCCTTTGCCATTTGCCCCTCACTCCAGGCCAAGACCCACAGAGGGCTGTGGTCAAGGCAGTGTGAGGTGGCTGTGCTGGGAAGGGGAGTCGAGAACTCTTGTGGTTCTGCAGGCTCACCGGCGCCTTCAGGTGTCTTCCACGAGCAAGACTTGTTTCCATCAGACCAAATAAGCGAAGCATCCAGAGGCAGGGAAGAAGTGGAAATACAGAGTGTCCTTTCTTGGAAAGTCCCTACTCTCTAGCAGCCACTTTTGGAAAATAACAAAGTCAGCGTGGATCTGTCATGTGCCTTGCAGGATGAGAGCTCATGTGTGGTGCTAAGCACGCTGCCTTTGATGAGGGTTGTTTGGATTCTGGAAGGAAATTTGTTGTATCAATCATGCAGGGAGCCCCGAGAACTTAGTTCTTATAAGATGTTTGCTGTAGATAGTGTGAGAAAAGTTGCTAGCTAGAAAAGGCTTAGCACTGTGTTGGTGGGATAATAAAATCTAAGGTCCAGAAGGGGCCTTCTGATTATCTGAGTTAAACCTCTCATGTTAATGATTTAGTGGGGCTTGGCAAAGATTCTCTCCCTGACCACACTCTACTGAAGCTCCTTTGAGCTCTTTTTAAGCTAATCCCCATCCTCGGGAAAGTTCTCAAGAGCCCAGTTTTAGCAAGAATCTTGCTAAGTTGGTTTAGGTAGGATGCCCTAGACTTGATATCTGGTCAAAGTCCTCATCCTTCACTGTCCCCAGGTTTTATCTGATCACCCTGGCCTGCACCCTGCAAAAGTCCTATTAGGTCAATTTAGCAAAGAATTACCCTATCTTCTTAGTAATTTTTCAACCACTGCCCCTTACCCTGCTCCTTGGCTATAACTTCTCAGTTTTTCTTGCTGTATTTGGAATTGAGCCCTATCTTTCTCCCCTACTACAAAACCTCATTGTAATAGTCCCTATAGCTATCACAGTAGTCCTGAATAAAGTCTGTCTTACTGTTTTAACAAGTGTCAGAATAATCTTTTCTTTAACAGGCCTAGAGAAGTGACTTTTCCAGAGTAACGCTTTGAGTACATGTTACGATCAGTTCTAGAGTCTAGATTTCCAGACTCCACATTCCATGTTCTTTCCCCACAAGAAAGTTTATGCCCTCAAGTGTAGAATTAAGAAGTAATTTGTTCTATAAAATGTTTTATTTGGTTTAATAAATGTATGCAAATGACAGCTTCTAGAGATCATGGTCTGTCTGCCTTGGGTAGCATAGTTGCTCAGGGTTATTGGTAATTTAACCTTAATTCTAGTATAAGTTAATTACAGATCCTTCCCTGGCACTAGACATTGCTAGATTGTGCCAGTCTGTATCACATGTGCCAGCAAGCAATCTGTCAAGTGTGTTTTCTAAGTGTGGCTGTGTGTTGAGTTGCCACTAGACTTTAGCAGTTGGTTAAAAACTTATGAGTAGGTTTGGACAAGCTCATCCCATTCATTCACTCTCCCAAAGAAAGACAAAGTAAAACAATACAAAAAACCTATACACTCAGCACTTGCTTTGTATCAGGCATGGTGCAAGGCATTGGGGTTGTTATATGAAACGGTTCTTGTCCTCAGGGAGTTACAGTCAAGGAAGAGGTCCCAGAATAAAGATCGTATAGTCCAAACAATAGGATAAATGCTAGAATATAAATGTGTTCAAGGTGGTATGGGAACACAAAGGAAACCAGTTAATTTCCCCCTGGGAAAGTTGGAAGAAGGGTGATATTGAAGCTAGATGGTGGAAATTGGAGAGAAATTTACCAAGTAGAAGAAACGGGGGATGAATAGGTAAATGGCTAAAAGTGGGAGCAGTCAGGGAGGTGGAAGCTAGATTTTACAGGACCAAGCTTGGGAGATGCAGCTTGACCATGTGCAGGCAGTGTGTAATTACTACCAACGAGTGAGGTGGACAGATCTGGGTGGTTGAAATATGAACTGATAATAGCATGGAGGATGTGTTGGGGGAGAAGAATGGAAGAAAAGCATCTACTTGGGAGACCCTGACAAAAATGATGACACGTGAGCCACAGTAGTGGTGTGAGGGTGTGAGGATGTGAAGGAGACTAGGGATCTTAGTTATTTAGGAGATAGAATCATTAAGACTTGGAGACTGAGCTGCGTTCCAAAGATGAAGGCACAGAGAAAGGTTGAGTGTGATTCCCAGAGCTTCTGTGCTTGAGGTAGACAGCTCTTTGGGAGGCTGATCATGAAAGTTAGAATAACTCATGACCATGTGGAGCCAGTAGCCTGGGGAGGGATTTGAAATACCGAATTCAGTAAATGTGCAGAGTGTAAGGCCTTTTTCTGTATGTTTTGGGAAAGGAGAAATGAATGAATGCCTTTTTATTTTATTATTACTTTTTAACATTTCAGTATACCTGCATCTTGTTAGGAGGTTTCCCATGTGTTATATTTTTGCACCCTTACAAATGCCTTTTGAGATTAAGTTATCCGCATTTTTCAGATAAGAAACCTGAGTCTCCAGAAGGTTAAGTAACTTGCATGTGGTCATGGAACCAGAGCCTGCAAATCTAAGAATGAAACAAAGTTTGCTACACCCAAAGTTCATGTTTTTTCCTCTTACAATAGTGTTCTGCAACGTTTCTTGTCCTTAGGAGGAGCTTACATTGTGGTTAGGGAAACAAAACATAAAAAAATTATGACATTATCAAAGGGTTATTAATCATGGCACTATCAAAGGTTAGAAAAGAGGCGTGTACAATATGCCTTGGGCACATAGGATGGGGACATTTGTTCTGGTGCAGAGGAGAAAGTAGTGTTTGGAAGTGGGCTAAGAAGCTTAACAGAGGAGGTAAGGATGGGTATTTAAGCTGGGCCCAGGGACAAGGAGTTTGCCAGGTTGGGTGGGGGTGGGGATGACTCTTAAAGGTCATCATATAGTTTTGCTACCAGGCTTCTAAAGCTGAGCTGTGGGCCAGGGCAGGATCAGATTAGAGTTAGAAGGTGGATAAAGGTTCAGAAAAAAGGGACAGGTGGTTCTGAGGGAATCAGGATGCCAAAGTCAAGAGGAGATCTTGAGCCAAAGCCAGGAACTGAGACAGAGGCAGAATGCAGGTACCCATAAGGACAGCTGACCGCAGAGAAAATAACTAGACCTCTGTGCCCTTCTGAAGCCTGAGTTGGAGAAGCTTCTTGAGTCTAGCCAAGGAAGATGATGACAGAAAGAGGAGGTAGGAACCTGATATTATTAGTGGCCTGAAAAAAGAGGAAGGTTTTGGGGGACAGGGGGTTGGAGCTATGTGGAATGTGGCAGGGAGGCTGGCTACTGAATCCCACTGTTTGGCACCCTGTCTCCCACCTCCACCATGGAAGGGAAGGACGGAGAGGAGGAGCCAGTGGGTCGGGCTGCCTTTGTTCCTGAGCCTTTACTTCTGGTTTTGGCATAAGGTCAGTCTGCTGGAAATTAGGCCCAAAGGAGGAGCAGGTGGTCAGCAGGATCATTGGAATGATGGGCTCCTTGAACTGGAAGCAGTTCCATGTCATCGGCTTTCCACCTGTACACACCCACATTGTTGCTGCTTCGTCATCCAGTCTCTGCCTGGTGTGGCTTCATTTGGCCATTGGACCCCCATGGTCTTGGGCACTTTCTACCCTCCTGACAGTCCCATTGCTTCAGGCTCAGTGGCGTGGGTGTGAAGTAGGTTGCACCCTCTGATCTCAGGAGACAGTCTGACCACTCTCCCTGTGGCCTCCATGAACAGTTCCCAAGCAGAGGGCTCTCTGGAGGGCACCGTGTCCCTGCAGAGTGACAGAAAGACAGTCCTCAGCAGCTCCTCTCACCACACAACTTCACAAAAGGCAAAAAGTAGGTCTCTGAGAAATGCCAAGAGTAAAGGGGAGCGAGCTTAGGTAGTATGCAGATGGGATAGTCCGATTGCTCTCCTGCAATTAATGGGACTTTCTGTTTCTGAAGGATACTTTTAAGCACTCATGTGATTTGGGATTAAAGATGCAGGTGGGTCAGGGGAGGGCCTGCCTCCCCTTGAAACGTAGTCGCCCATTTGGTAAAACAATCTCTCCCTTTCCCTTTTTCTCTCTTACCTGCAGGTCAACGGATTATGGCACCACCTATGAAAAGCTGAATGACAAAGTGGGTTTGAAGACTGTCCTCAGTTACCTCTATGTCAATCCTACCAACAAAAGGAAGGTCAGTAGGTCCTGAGCATTCTTGCTGGGTGGCAGGACTGCTTAGGGCGAAGAGTTAAGAAAAACCCAGTAGCCATGGAATCACTTATGGACTGCCTGGTTTATATGCTAGCATCCTCACCCATAGTCTCTGTAATTCTAACAACAGCATTGACAGTGATAATAATACTAATAGTAGCAGCAGGATCATCACCAGTAAAGCTATGTAATACGTAAGAGGTTATTCTGTGCAACGGTTCATGCTAAGTGCTTTACATGTCTTATCTCATTTATCCTCACAATGAATCTATGGGGTAAAAATTATTATTGTCCCCATTTTATAGGTGAAGAAACTGAATCAGCGAGATTAGTAACTTTCTGGTCTGAATCAGATAGGCTAGTCACAGATTTAGAAATTGAGCATGGGTCTGTTTGATTCCAGAACTAAGTCTTCCTCCCTCTTGCTATTTTCTGAGAACCCCACATTCACCCCCTTATTCATAGGGAGTCCATTTCTGCCAAGGTAAGGAAAGGCAGCTCCTAGATTCTTCAACTTGATACCGAGCTGCTGCTGAGGCAGAGGAGGGCAGAGCCGCTCCACTGGCTGCTCAGCTTCTCTGTCTCTCCTATTGACTTGGCAGTCATGATGAAATCATACAAGGTAGAACCTTGGTCATGGGGACCCACTGGGACAAGGTGGTCTGGATTCCGTGGAACAGTGGATGGATTTAGAAAATAAGTACTGTTCAATGGGTTGGCTTTGGGGAGATATCATCTTTCCCCAGATAGGAAAGCACTGTGGTTTAGAAACTTAGGCAGGCCTGGTTCAAATAAACACACCAGTACAACCACACAGGAGGTCATTTCAGTATTTCCAAAAGGCTAGAAAAATATGGCACCTCCAAGCTCTCCCCTTGCAATCTGATTTACACTCCCCAATGCAAACCCTTCTTTGATCAAGGTGTGCTTGGAAGTGAGCTTCAGCCCATGTGCAGATGTCTTTGATCTCTAATTTCAACGAGGTACAGTCCAAGCTGTGGTGGAGAATGATGATTGTTGGTGCTGCTCAAAGCAGAGCAGCTTTGACTCAAACCCTTAGCATCATAACATGCAGCCCCACCCCTCTCCTCACTTCCACCTTTGGTGTCCCCAAATACCCAGCAAAGGGATGAAACAGAATTGCTGCCTCCTGTCTCTGTGCTGGTGATTGACAGCCAAAAGATCCAGCCAGCTCCAGGGCTTCCCAGACCCCTAGACCATGTCCACCAGCCAAGTGCTAAAGCCTTGATAATCAGGACGGCTATTTAGGTGCCTGTTCCTAGTTTTAGCTGAGCACTTTCTCTCTCTCTCTTTTCTTCTGTCCCAAAGTATTGTCACTTTCACATTATTCGGTATTATTGTTATTTGAGTTATTGAATGTTAGAACTGGAAGGGATCATAGATTTCAGAAGCAGTTATTAACAGTTTCTGGACAGCAATATTTTGCAAATGTGATTCAAGTTCTGGACCTCCTCTCTAGAAACACGCCTATATTAAAAATTTTTTGAAGGGTTTGTGAACTTCTCAAATGTGACCAGTGGACCCAGGATGCCTGTGGATTAAGAATCATTCATCTATTTCAACAGCCTCATTTTACAGATGAGAAAACTGAAGCCAAGCAAGCCCACATAGCCAGCTAGAAAAAGGTGCCAGGTCTGTCCGCACTGGCCCGTCCTTTGTACCTTTTCCTCCTATGCAGCCACAGCCTAGGGGTTCACATGGCATCATGACTTTGAATTAAAGCCTAGTGCTGTGTCTATAATGGGCACAGGGTAAAAGTCGATGAATCAACTCAATGACGATCTATATAAATTCTTCCTCTGCCCTCTCCCTTCATTGAGAAGGAATCCGAGGCCCACAGAGCACACATGCCCACCCAGGTCACTCGGCTGGTTAGTAGCTGCCTTGGCAACTGGTTTCATGATTCCCAGTTTGGTGCTACTCCCATCCCCTATGAGTGACTTGGGGTCAAATGGAATCACAGCAGGTGGATGTACTTTGAGAGAAGCAGGAACTGGGTATTTGGCACCTGCAAGATGCCCTACAGTACTGATTTCTCACCTAGATCTGAACCACAGCAGGATTAATCATATTTTCATGTAGATGGTCCATCAGGCGTCTTTGTGAGGATTTTCCTAAGTGGTGTATGAAGGGTTGTACCTGTTTCATCATTTTGGTATTCATCCATCTTGCGTGCTTCCTGTTGGAAATGATTGTAACGCTGTCTCTTTTGGTCTTTCTATTCCTGACTGTTTGAATTCTTCTCAGTGCAATGTAAAAGTTCTTAGAAGTGAGGGAGACAAAGGGCAGGTTAAGGCAGATGCTGGGGGTTGGAAGGAACATAAAGCTGGGATTTGAACATCACTGCCAGAGAAATCCCACCTTTGTTTGTCCTTCCCAGAGGTGACGTCCAGGCCATGGGCTGTCTGGAGCAATTTCTCCCAGGAATTATTGCCCAGTAAACAGAAGGTAGGTCTATTTTGTTTGACTTCTCTGTGAAACATCACCAAAAAACCTTCCATCTAAGAGGCACTGCCACCCAGACAGTTAAAAGCACAGTCGTTTTCTTCACTTGGATCAGGGAAAGACAAACAACAGGCCAATGCCATGGATTTATTTTTTTGAAAAGAGAAATAGAAGTTAATTTTCTTAAGGAGCCTATGTGATCCTGAAGTGCTTTCTGAATCATCCAAGGAAATAGGAAATTATATTCTGTTTCATTTTATTAAGTGCTTTTGATTCTACTGAGCCTCTGGATGTCGACGATGCACATATTCTGCATGATGACTTTCTCCTAACCAGAATATTTGGCTTAGTAGAACTCCCCCTTCTCCAGCCACTTAGGCAAAATGACAGTTTGATATATATGAAAATAGTCTTATATATTTCTTCATTAGTTTAGAGCTCTGGGTCTTTGTGACCTTGTAATACACACACACACACACACTTTTTTATTTTTAAAAAAGTTTTTAGTTTCTTTCTTAAATAAGTCTTGATGTCTAAACTTGTGGTCATCTGGATTCTCATCCCAGCTTGTGTTACCCAAGATTCTTTTGATTCTCTCGATACCCAAATCATCTGTAGCTCCCCATGTTCATTGCCAACTAATGGCAGTCGTCTCCAGCAAATTTTTCAGTTTATCCCGTGGAACCACTTGCTTTTCACCTAATGAGTTATTTACTTAACAGATGGCTGCTGCTTTCCTTGGAGGCTCCGAATACATGATCAGTTGCTCCTGGCAAAACAGTAAACTGTGCTTGTATTTACATTGTTGTTCTCTAAGCTGGTTGTTCATTTTTAAACACTTTTTTTGACAAGATAGAATCTCCACATGCAGATAGTTAAGCCATTAAGTTGGAAGCAGAGGTGTTAGCATATGTATAGTTTCCTTCTGCTAGTAATAATCTTGGTATTAACTGAGCACATACTATACTAAGCTCCCCTTTAGGAGTTTTATCTACATGATCTCTAATCCTCCCATCCGCTTTAGAAGCAGGCAAGATAAGATAATAGACTCTTGTAAATTACCCCAAGGCTGTGTTATTGTAAATGTTGGATCTGCAACAGCCTTCCCAATGGGCTAATTTTGGGGACAAATTAGGATACATTCAGCAATGCTGGGCTCACTAAGGGAAGCTGGAATTTGGTCTAGTAGTATTGTCTTTCTCACAAGCTGTGAGCAGGGCGTAATCATTTTATCTAGTGGGTATCATAATTCCTTGTCTAAAGTACTGATATGAAAGGCTCAGAGCTTCTCCAGTTCAAGTTGTCCTAGGCTGTCCTATAGTGTGGTGGCATCAGCATTATTTTAATGACCTTGACTTGCCCTGACTTTATTTGATGTGAATTCTGCATCTTTGGCTGTTTGCCTTTCTCAGGCCATTGGCTAATTAGCTCATCATTTGGGTTTAAGCCCAACTTCCCTTAGGGAGCCCAGCATTGCTGAATGTATCTGAGGCTGGACCTTGGAAGATGATGAGCAGTGTATTAGTTCTGGAAGCAGAAGAGTAGGTTTTCTTCCCAAGGAGGGGCTCCACCATGGTGGGGGCTGCTGAGCTCCAGTTCACAGCTTCTCTTTTGCCTTGCAAGCGATAAACTTCCCTTGGTCTCCAGAACTTATTATTTTCAGTTGATTCTTGTCCTCAGGCCTATGCAGACAAGTGCCAAGGTCAAGTCTGCATTTAGAAGTACTTTGTACAAATAGGCTGAGGGACTGGTGCCTCAACCAGAGAGGGGACTTGGCCCCTGTGGGGAAGTCTGAGAATGAATCTTTGAGTGAACAGGGAAATTCAGGCATGTTGTGGTCTAATTGCCCTGGCTTAAAAGTGGCTGTCACCCGCAGCTTTGGAGACAGTGTGTTGGAAATGGCAGAGAGCAAATACAGGTGTGACTACCAGAGAATGAACAAATCTCTACAGAATGGAGGTGTGTGTGCCTCTGTGTGTGTGTGTGTGTGTGTCTGTGTGTGTATGTGTGTGGGGGGGTGGGGGAAGTGTCAGGTCTGACATCAGAACTTCTAATAAGTTCTAGGTACTGGGCTGAGTTCATTACCACACTCTATATTAAGTTTCACTGTTAATCCCCTGAGCCTGGTAGTTTTATCCCCATTTGACAGATGAGGAAACTGAGGTTCAAGCAGGTGGGAAATTTGGTTTTTGTAAAACAGATAGTAAGAGGGGGCCCAGGGTCCCCAGTCACCTCTATATGACTATATGGATTGACTGCCACAGTGACAGGTATAAAGACCAGGTGAGTGGCAGTCATCACTCTATTATAGTAACCCTGGTGCCTGAGGTTTTCTGCTCATCAGTGTTAGAGGATTAGCAGTTTCCTGGAAGAGGAGGGGAGTGTTAGCTCCTCCATTCCTAATTGATTTACCAGTGAGAATGGTAATTACTTCCAGGCCCCCTACAGAAATACAGGGGGAATTACCAGTCAGATTTCACCAATGAGCAAGCCGCCTCTGTCAAGCTGTTAAAGAGGCATTGTGTGTGTGGTCGGATGCTGGTTATACCTGTGTCATTCTCTTGATACGTTCTCTCAAACACCCTGGAAAACCTGTAAACAAAACACAGCTCAGAATCTTAAAATATTGGACTCTGGCTTTCCAAGATTCTTGGAGGGTCAGGAAAAGAAAGTGGTAAGGTAGTACACTTTCAATTCACAGATATTAAAGTCTCATACATTGAAGCAAAGAAAAAAAAAAAAAGAAAAAACATGGAAAGTAATTTTAGACTATTAAGCAATCTTTTAAAAGTTCAGCTCTGGGCAAAGTATTTTGCAGGGGAGGTTCCTGCTTTCAGAAGTGTGCAATGTACCTGGGTAAACAAGAGGTACACAAGAAAACAACTGTGTACATGGACTTGGGTCTCAAACTCAGATGCAAGCAATTGCCAACAGGTAATACAAGTGAGGATGTGGGCCAGTTAGGGGCTTTGGCAGGCCCTCTGTAAAGGGGCTTCTACACTAGCTTCCAGATAACTGTTATCCTGTGAAAATGAGGGCCCAGTGTCGCCAGTTAATGTTACCATTCTCATTATTTTCTGATTTAAAGAGATTCTTTTCTATTTAGATTTTTATATGAAAGTTCTGTATTTTGAAATGTTTTAGATAGGCTAGGATGTGGAGTTTGGAGTTTGTGGGCTGGTAGGCTGTCCCAAGTCTACTTTGATAATTTGTGTCCAGTTGGCATCATGTATAATATTGTAAGTCGCAAGTAAGTCTATAGATGAAAAGTTGGTATTTGCAAAGTGACCTTTGGGGCCACAGGATAACACTTAGTAGGCTGTCTTGCTGAGGGCCTGCACTGATACTTTTATATCTGTGTGAGAGATAAACCAAATCAAGTGTGGCTGGGAAAGATCTCCCTTTGACTCAAAGTAATCACATGGTAGGTCTTGCAATGCACAGGGACTCTGTGTGTCATTTACGGGTAAGACCACTACAGTAGGAGTCGGAGGCAGATTTTTTTTTTCTCTCTTGGTTATGCCCTATGTAACTGAGTGTCCTTGTATAAGCCAGCTTCCTCTCAGAGCTTCCATCTCGCCATTTGTATAATGGCAAGTTTAGGTCCTATACTTTGTGAAGTTCCTTCCAGCTCAAGTGGTCTGGATGGCCACCATTTGTACAGTGCTTCTCAGAGGGCTTTGTGGTGATATGCAATGATCCATGTACTTTGGGGCTAAATGGATTGTCAGTTGGGTGGGCCTTGGAAGTTGTGATCCTCTAAGCCTTGGTTCTACAGCCACATGTTGGCTGGCCAAGCTCCCACCCAGGCCAGCTTTTCTGATGTTACAGTTCCTGGGTCAGAAGGTGTCTCTGTCACCTGCTGGCTCTGCTGTAGAACTGAAGAGCAGCATCCTTGATAGCGCGATGGAGAGGTTCTGTCAGCATGAGCTGATGCGACTTCACAGGAGCATCACTGTCTTCGTCCCAGGATGCACAGCCCTCCTGCTGCAGGCAAGGGAGCTGGAGATGCTGCCTGGGTCTCTTCTGGCAACCCAGGGTGGAGGACACCAGGCGTCCCAGTAGAAATCAGGCACCTAGCTCTGCCTCTTTCATGGCCACTGATGTAGTGCAGCCTCAGCCAGGCACCTCACCTCAGTGGGCCCTTCTCTCTCCCATCAGAAAATGTGCATATAAGCTCTCTGTTAGACAGCAAGGATGATAGTTCTGCTTAGTGCTAATATCTGTTTCTGTTCACGAAGCTAACAAGTGTCTATGATTATAATGACAATGATGATAATAATAATTATAAAAGCAGCAGCATCTAGCATTTTTTGAAAGTTTACTATGTGCCAAAAATTATTCTAAATGCTTACGTGAATTAACTCATTTAACACTTCATGAACAACCCTATGATGTTGGTACTATCAGCATGCAATTTACAGATGAGGGAAGTGTGGCACCAAGGTGTCAGTGATTTGCTCACATTTGTTGATGATGGCCATTGACCTTGGTCTAATGTGCTCACTTAACTCACTTCCACTCATATTTAATTCTTAGACTCACTGCATGTTGGGGTTTAAAGGGCTTTCAGAGACTGTGCAGGCCCTCAGTTATCATCTAAAAGGTGAGGCCACCCAGGGACTTGTCTGAGGTCATAAAGTCCTTTGCAGCAGAGCTGGAGCTGGAACAGTGTGGAACAGTATCTACTGGCTCTGGTCCAGTGTCTCTGCCAAGCCTACTGGCTGTTGACAGCTGGAGCATTCAGATCTGATGGCAAACCTGGCCAGGTACAGGGGGGAGCACAGTACGGAGTGATAGGAAGAATCATATTCCCCACCCATCCTACTAAATATTGGTGGTGGCTCTAGAGTTCAAAGAGACATCCACAGCCTCTCAGTTCTCCAGCCTCAAAGCCCAAAGGATGTTGCACCTGGAATTCCATTTCAAATGAACCCGGGTGGGAAACCAAGGGCCCAGAATCTAAACTGCTTCTTGCATGTTGGGGGCACAGAATGGTTGAGCAGCGTGACCAAGGCCAAATGGCTTGTTAAAGAAACAAGACGCTGGGTCATCTTGTCAGAAAAGAATCAGGATTGCTGGTTTAGGCCTTTTTTCCAACTAGCCTTAGGGCATTGGGAAAGTCATTTATTTATTTATTTGTTCCCCAATACAGTACAGTTTTATTACCTCATGTTGTACATTAGATCTACTTGTTCATCTTACAGATTTGCTATGTTGTACCCTCTGACCTAGGTGTCCGCATTTCCTCCACACCACCTGTAACCATTGTTTTTTATTCTCTGTATTGTCTGTCTCTGTATATTTGAATTGTGTTTAACATTCCACATACAAGTGAGATCATGCAATACTTTTCTTTCTGTGTCTGGTTTATTTCACTTAACATAATGTCTACCAGGTTCATTCATGTTGTAGCAAATGCTAAAATCGCATTCTTGTTTTTAGGGCTGAATAATATTACATTGTATATATGTACACAGATTCTTTACCCATTCATCCATCAATGGGCACTTCAGTTGATTCTATGTCTTGGCTATTGTGAAGAATGCTGCAATGAACATGAGAGTGCAGATACCTTTTTTTTTCCTCCTTTAATTTTTTAGGGACAGTCATTTAAATTCTTTTACCCTCAGCTTCTCAATCTGCAAAATGGGCATAAAATATCAGTTACCTATCCTGTTTAGGAACATAATTAAGACAAGATGAGAGATGTAGTTTTGCTTTAGAAGAACTATGCCACAGAAAGGGAGGGGACAGCTGTTACTACTTAGATGGAGCTGGCATCATGATCACAGACTGCAATCCAGGCTCCCCGAGAGCCTGGCTGCCTAGCCAGGCCTCTGGTGCTGACCACAGCGGCTGCAGGGCCTCCCCTGTTGAGGCACCTGCTGTCAGGCTTCCTTGGAGAGGATGCGGCTCCCAGAACCCTGGAGCTTTTAAGAGCATCACATCCTGCCTCATCCAGGAGGCATGCTGCCACCTTCTCTTTCCCCATCTTCTCTTTGCCTGTCTCTTGAAACCAGACTGCTGGCTGCCCGAGAGAGAATGATTGTTCTGCTGATGGAGAGAAATGGTCCCACTCCTGTTAATTTACAACCACCTCATTTTTTCTTGCCTCACAAATTAACATTGTCACCAAGAGGCTAGAGCAGTGTTTCGGGAGATGTGTTTAGGGGAACATGTGTGAAAGGAAGGAGTGAAAAAAAGAAAGGAAAGGAACTTGGACCAAATCTTGCTCATTTACTGATCCTAAGTCCAAACCTTTTTCATTAGAACTCATCAGGGGCTAAGAAATCAGAAGAGAAGAGGACCATGGAGGGGCAAGACACTGGGTTTGGAAGTTTAAATCCGCCTTTGTAGGCGTGATCCAGGGATGGAGTGGCTGGGGAGTGTGGTTCAATTCAAACTAATCACTTAAAGGAAAAGGAATCTAGAGTAATTCTTGGAAATTCACTCTTTAGTCAAAAAGTCCCTTTCTCAGCAAATATATGTGGTTCTCTGTATAAATTACTGCAGTATGCTCTAGCCAAGAATTTATTTAAAGCCTCATTAAAATGATTACTAGTTTTTTCTTTTACATTTTATTTGAAAATGGGAAGAATATAAACCTGTAGCCTGGCTTTTTTCCAAAGTGCCCTTTAGGGTTTGCATCGAGTATATCATATTTTTTCTTTAAATAAAGGTATGACTTGCAGTAAGATTATCCAGGCATATAAGAGGGATAATAAAAATTAGCCACTGACTGCACTTTTAGGGAATTATGTTTGCCCAACACATTTTTTTTAATTTGATTTTTATTGGTCTGGGGTTTTATGTGTGTATATGTGTGTGCATATATGTACATCTATGTGTGTACTGAAGATTTTACACAAAGAGTATATGAAAACTTCAGAATTAAAAAGTAGGAAGAATCTGTTCCTCTTCTGTGTAAACTCTGATTTAGGCCGAACGAAAGATGTTAAGGAAGCTTGCATTCCTGGACGGCCGCACGAGGTGCTGGGTTCATTTTGCTGCCTGGCCCATTTGACCATCCCAGTGGCTCAGTAAAGCCTAGGAGGAGGGATTCCAATAGGGTGTGGATGTCAGCCACAGGCACAGACTGATGGCTAAAGCGGAGCTGGTAATAGAAGCAGAAAGACCAAGTACCCAACTCACAGAGGAGGGCATTGACCTGCGGCTTGAAGGAGTCAGGCTGGACAAGGGAAAATCACAAGAGAAAATGATGAACATTGATGGGGAATTTTCAACCAGGCCCGGATGACCGTGGAGAGCGTGAGAATTCTATGCTTTGAAGGCCTTTAAACAGAAGGCTGCATATCCCAGCCTGAAAGAGTGACCACAGCAGCAAGATTTAAGACAAATATCATCCTGTGGCATAATCAGAACCGGTGAAAGGTAGAGGCAAACGTCAGGCAGACTTCGGAAGAAAGTTTGGGATTTGGAGAATGAGGGAAAAGAAGGACAATCTGATAGGGAAATGAAGGGATGGAGGATTTTTTAAAAAATTGTGGTAAAATATGCATAACATAAGGATTTCTATTTTAAGCATTTTTAAACATACAGTTGTGTGGAATTAATTACATTCACAATGCTGTGTAACTGTACCTCTACCTATTTCTGAAACTTTTTTGTCCTCCTGGACATAAACTCTGTACCCATTCAGCAATAACTTCTCATGGTTCCTTTCCTCTAGTTTCTGGTAACCTCTCATCTACTTCTATCTCTGAAGCTTTTTTTATTTTTAATTTACTTTTTCTTAATTTTTTTTTTAAATGATGACTGGTAAGGGGATCTTAGCCCTTGGCTTGGTGGTGTTAGCACCACGCTCTCC
This sequence comes from Galeopterus variegatus, assembly GCF_000696425.1. Taxonomy (NCBI): domain Eukaryota; kingdom Metazoa; phylum Chordata; class Mammalia; order Dermoptera; family Cynocephalidae; genus Galeopterus; species Galeopterus variegatus. The sequence continues at coordinate 136,410 of NW_007729260.1, read as the reverse complement.
CATGTGAGCAAACGGCCATCCCTATATAGGGAGCCAAACCCGTGGCCTTGGTGTTATCAGCACCACACTCTTCCAAGTGAGCCACGGGCTGGGCCCACTTTCTCTGAATTGACCCATGGAGGTTTTAATGGGCATGTTGGATTTAGCAGTTGCAAGTTGGGAGAGAAATGGGGTAGGACTAGATATGGCAGGCCCCTGAAAGCCCAGAGATGGGATTAGGACTCAGTGCAGAAGGGCATGGGGAGCTATAGCAAGCTTCTGAGCAGAGACTTGAGATCATGGGAGCTGTGGATCAGGAAGGTGGGAGCGAGCTTCTTAGATTGATGCGGCACCAGCGTTAAGCATCCCTCTCTGTCATCTCTCCTGCCCTGACCCGCCAGACCTTCTGGGTGTGTTTTCTGAGCATTGCAGGCAAGAGCAATTTTGGCAAAGAGCTTGGGAAGGCAGGCTGATGTGTTCTTCCTAATGTTCTGAGGCTCAGTTATGTAGCAAACGGATCTCACTGCCCCTAAGGTAGAGATATCTGTAACAAAAACAACCATCACCACCAGCGAAAGAAATGACTCTATTTTTATCTTCCTCGGTGAGCTCAACCAAGCAGAGCGATTGCTACTGGCATCCAGCCTCGCCCCCAGCCCGTCCCCCCATTACTAACCCAAGGCCAGAATGACAGACGTCACAGTTCAGCACACATTCTGCTGGTGAGCATGTCCGGCTAATGAGGGGTGCGCATCCTGATATCCTGGGGCTGCCAAGTGGCTTGGGGGCTAGTCTCTGTCTTCGCATGTTGGGGTCTGAGCTGGCAGTGCAGACTGAGATACTGGCCTTAGTGACAAATGGAGGCCTCAGTCAGTGCCAGCAGCCCTGTGGAGAGCCTCTGGGGAGCAGATGCGGACAGTCAGCCCTGTCACTCCACAGCACAAGGCCAACTCTGAGAAATGGCCCAGCCTATTTTATGATGACCACGCAGAGGAAGGAGGTGAACCAGAGAGGATGGAGGTGTGAGAAGAGCATGGGGTCATCTCCTAGCTGGGCTGCCAGAGGTAGGAAGGGATGGTGATCAGTGCAGGATGTGCTAGCCATGTCTGGCTCCTCCCCGGTGCCCAGCGAGGCAAGATGGTGTGGAAGGAAGAGTTTCACAGCCCAGCCTATGCCTCACTTGCTGGGTGGCCTCGAATGTGTTATTTGACTTCTCTAGGCCTTAGTTTTTCTCATCAGTAAATGGGGCTCACAATAGTATTAAAAAAACAAAAAATAAACAAACGGAAAAACAGCTTTAAGAATTAAACAAAATAATGTGTATTGAGTGTTTTGCACAGAGTAGGTATGACTTTCTTTTCCCCAATTCAGTGAACCTCTTTGGCTTTCTCCTCTGTTCAGTGGCACCCGCCAGGTCCCAGACACCCCACATTTATGTAGATGACTTTTCTATCCCAGCAAAAGGAATCCATTCCTCCTCAAACCAGCATTAGGCGAAGTCCTATCAACTTCCAAAATGAAAAACTTGCCCCCACCCCCGCATCACTTCTCTTTTACCCTCTATCCACCCACCTGCTTGTGTACCTTCTTACTGACCCATTGACTGTTTATATCTCACTTAATGAAGTATCAGTTTAAAATGATGGTTGCCCAGCTCTGGGCAGTGTGTGCAAAGTGAGTTTCTATCCTTTATCTCCCCAGCCCCATTAGGCAGGTGGAGCTAGTAGGACAGAGATTCATATTCAGGTCTTCCTGCTGCAGAGCCTCAGACAGCCCCTCCAGCATTGTACCCGTGAAACGCCACCTCCATCCGTGCAGATGCACACTCAGAGTCATTGCTCCTCTTGCTGATGTATGGATTATCCTTCTTGACTCCACATGCTCAAGGATCTCTTTGCTCGGTGGGGGACACTGTGCAAGGCATTTAAGGGCTGGACTTTGCGCTGGCAGACAGAGTTACGTGGAATGCTCATTTGGGAATGAGAGCTAGGAGAGAGGGTAGCCCAAGACTTCAGAGACTGCAGTTACAGCAGCAACTACTCACTAGACATCAGGACCAGGATCTGGTTCCAGCTTGGGCATTAGAAAGAATAATAGTGGCTAACATTTATGGAGCACTTTTCTCATATAAAAAAGCATGTCAGATACATACTGCTATTATCCCCATTTTGAGAGAGACAGACAGACAGAGAAAGACAGACAGAGAAAGACAGAAGACATATTGGGGCAGAAAGACTAAAGTCTCCCAGCTGGGGAGTGGCCACACCAGGTTTTGAACCCAGATTGCCCAGCTTTGAAACATATGATTTTAATTCTGTGTCTTATTGGCCTCTCCAGGCTTAGATGGGCACCATGATCTTCCAGAACTTCTTTTTACATAACTTTAAAAGAAGTGTAGATGGGTAAAGGGATGGGTTTCCTTCTAGTCCAATCATGCCATGATCCCATGCTGAGAAGTTGTGAAAAATGCTCCCTGCTGAGAGAAGACATCAGGAGAGTTGCTGGGTTTTCTTGGACAAAGGGTGAAAACAGACTGGGGTGGATGTGGGCAGTTCACAGCCTGTGGGAAGAGCTTTCGCAGTGGGTAATTCACAGAGCATGGGGCAGAGCCACGCTCTAGCATTCCCACTGGCTGGGTTCCTGAGGGTCTCTTTCCACTTGGGCAAAAAGCCACTTCATTGAAATCCTGGCTCTGCCTCTTAGCAGCTGGTGGCTTTGGCACATTATTAAATATTTCTAAGCTTCTGTTTCCTCATCTGTGTAATCAGGATGATACTAGTACCCTCCTCATAGGCTGATAGGAGGATTAAATGAGAAATATTTGCAAATGCTTAGCCACTGACCAGACTATGGTACTCACTTAGTAAACACTATTTATCACCATTTTTTATCATTGTTGTAATCTCAGGAAAATGGGCCCCTGTAAATGGGGGCTAGTTCCATGTCAGGTCTGTCCATTTATGGTGGATGCTCAGCACTTATGGTCCTTTCTCAGGCATCCGGTGGTCTGTTTGAAGAAATATGGAGCTGGCAGGGAACTCAAAGTTTATTTGGTTCAAGCATCTCATTAAATTGATGAAGAAACTGAGTCCCAGGGGGAGGAGTCACTTATCAAGGTTACACAGCTACTTAATGGCAGAACTATGCTTTTGGAAATCAGATTTCTGGCTCCCAGCCCAGTACTTTTCCTTTCAAATTACGCAGGAGGACACTGACAATACAGGCAGGGTGGGGCAGACAGGTAGTGAAGGCAGACACTAACAACTAGGAGCTTTGAGGTGCTATTGTCTTTGTCCAATAAACAGAATTTCTAGGACACGGGAATTAGAAGTGACCAGGTCACTGCAGTGACTCTGGTGGGGAACTTGCCCAGGGGCATGTGTTCATGGATAAATAAGGTCCCCAAGGCCAAGTTGTGCTCAGAGCAACAAAAGGCAGCAAAATCAGAGGAGAGTCTGAGTCAAGGTTGAACAAGGAAAGAAAAGGTCCAAATTGGAGACGATCCGCTAATAGGCAAAGAGTGAGAAAAGGCTCCAAACACAAATGCCAGCTTCAAGGTAGAGACCAGAAAGGCTGGAATCAAGTCAGGCTATAGAGTGCAAGGCAGGCCTGGCATGGGGTTCAGGACAGATACTGTGAGGTTACTGGCAGCCCATTTTCATAGGGTACCTTTCGCATGGGGGGTGGGGATGGTAGCAGGAAACACACTTGACTGATTAAAGCAGTTTGGCAGGGCCAGTCTAGAAGGAGAGTCCCATGAGAAGAACATTGGGGGAAGATAGGATGCAATTATCTAAAGTGGTCTTTGGCCTGGACCTTGAATCTTCAATCATCCTGGGGCAGGGGCCGGGGTTGGCAGTGGCAGCATATATATGCATGGAAGATTTCTTGACTCTGCTCTGGACTTTTGGAAAGGAGTGGGCTGATGTCAGAACAGAAACTTAGCATGCTGGTTAGCTTTGGAAACTCAGCTTAGAATAATGAGATACTGGCTTCCTGGTTTCAGCCACCTCGCCTTGATCCCCATCACAGAGCATTGTCCTCCCATAGCTCAAAGAAGACAAGCCTTGCAGAAACAAGGCTGTAAAAAGTTATTTCTCTGAGAAGATTTTCTCGGCATTAATAGCTTCTTGACATGGCTATCTGGAGAACCTGTCTTGCTTCAGCTGGACCCTAAGCCAATTCTAAATGGTTTGGAGCACTCACTGCATGTCACTCTCTTCTCTGAAGTAGCTGCAGAGTTTGTTTCTCTTTAGTCTCGCAGCTGCTTGCATATGAACTTATGCAGGTTGAGTTTACCCTGAAGTCTTAGGGCAGGTACTTGGGGCCTTAGCCATCAATCGCCGGAAGCGAGGGAGAAGACTGGCGAGGAAGCAGGCCACCACCCCAATTATTCTCTCAAAACATGATAGAACTTTTCATTTATCTTCACGATTCACCACTTTGACCATGGTGGTCCTTACTTAGAAACCTTCAACAGCTCCCCAGCGTCCATGGGGGAATCTCTACATCATTTGTGTCCACACCATGCGGTTCTGAGCTCACCTGTTCAGCCTCTTCTTTGCCCTGCTCAACAGTATCATTTCTGCGATCTTGCACAAGTTTTGGTTGCTCCAAACCTCAGGCCTTTTTCCAGAAAATGGGAATTATAATTTCTCCCTCTATCAGTTGGGATGCTTTGGCTCCAGAAGATACAGAAAATCCTGCCTCAACTTGTAGAAGCATGGGAAATGTATTACTCCATGGGATGAAAGCTAAAGGTAGTAGCTCCAGGTTGTTCATTCTTTGGTTTATGACATCATCAAGGACAAGATCCTTTCCATCTTTCTGCTCTGCCATTTAGAGTGTTGGTCTTTGTTCTCAGGCTCATCTTTTTATGATGGGTGACAAGATGGTTGTGCTGGTTCTAGCATCACACCAGGACATGAAAACATTCAGAAGAATAGGAGACGATGCATTTTCAGAGTGAGAGAATTGCTTCCAGAAGCCACAGCTGCCAGCATTGCATCATGTGTGCACACTCATGTCAGGACTTGGCAGACAGGGAGCCAGAGGAGGGCCCAGCCTCTGCCAAGCACATGCCCACACAGAGGGGGATACTGCAACATGGTACAGGTTCTGTTAGGAAGGAGGAAGGAGGGGCATGGATGGATGTTGTGTAGGCAACCAACAATGCCTGCTGCCTGCCTCATGGGGTCTCTTGAGAATCGAATGTGATAAGCCATGCAAACCGTGTAAATGTTAGCATCTTTCCTGCTTGTCATCTTTCCTGTCTTTATGTCTTGGCTCTCACTGATATGTGCCCACTCTACCTACCTTAGTCCTCTTTCAGTGTTCATCTTAAATCTTCCTTCTTCCGTGAAATTTTCCCAGACACCTCAGTCTCTCATCTCCACTTTTCATCCTGGCTAGAACTTCTGTCCCCAATTCCTGAAACTCTATCGCAGTCTGTGGGTTGATTGCATCAAATCAGCTAAGGGAATTTGAAAAATAATAAACCCCAGACCCCACCTACCCTGGAGATTCTGATTCTCTAGGTCTGAAGAGATTTTGGAATGCATTGGACAAGAGATCTCCCAGACATTTCTGATGTAGGCTTCATTACCCATTGCAAAGATGGTGGATAACTTTTCAAGTCATGTGTTGGTAGAGGAGGGACTGTATTTCCTATGTTTTTGTGTCCCTGAATGTTGCCTACACAGCTTGGGCATATGTATGATATCAATAGTATTGAAAGTGATTGTGTTTTCATTGCATCTTATGAGTGAGAGGATTTAAACATCTCTTTTCTAGACTCTGGATGTGCAGGTAGGTGTGCTCATACCACCTATACTTCTAGTATTCTAAGACTCACAACCAAAAGAGGTTCACTGGCTTATTCCTTTGCTGCTTCCTGCCAAAGAAGTAGGCAGACCTACCACCTTATACTCAGGTCCAGTCTAGCTGCCCAGTGTTTCCATCCTCCTTTCAGAATTAAAAACATTTTGGTTTGGCTTAAAGGTTTCCTTTAAGATTGCAGAGGTGGAAGGAGTCAAAATCGACTTGATATTGTCTCTGCAAATAGCCAGGGCTAAGAAGGGGCACTTTTTGCCTGCTTCCTCTTCCCAGTAATGATTTTAGTAGTAGTTACAGAACTTCCAGTTGGAGCTGATGGAGATTTTCTGAGTAGCAGACCATTTGGCTGATTAATGAGTGTTCTCCAAATGTCTCTGGTGAATGTCAGCTTGCTGGGTACTGAGGGGCACTATTAATTAATAATAAATAAGAGCCTTTAACATACTTACTGCATACCAGGGATGGGGTTACTCGTTGTATGATTAACCCTCAAAATTGTCCTTTGACCCTTCCGAATTAGGTACTATAACTACCCCCAATTTGCAGCTGTGGAAACTGAGGCTAAAAGAGATTAAAAACTTACGTCACTAAGAGGCTGATGACCTTGGTTTTGAACTCGGATTTGATTGACTCAAGGTTTCATACTCTGACACACAGCTCTCTACTGAATTCCAGAAAACATGTATCGCTGCTTTCTCAACTCTGGCTGCCCTTCAGGATCATCGGGAGGAGCTTTAAAACATACCTGTTCCCAGGCCTCACCTAACAGGGCCTATCTGATGTAATAGATCTAGGGAGGGCCCCTGGATTAGTAATTTATAAAGCTTTTGAGATGATTCTATTGTGCTTCTAGCATCATGAACCACTGTTCTAATTGGAGTGAAGAAAAATTCCCTCATATTCCATGGTCTTTTGTGTCCTGGGCCTTTGTTTCGTGGAGGCATGCCCAGGAGAGGGAGAAGTGCTGTGGGTCACAGAGAAGGGGACACTGATGAGATGATTCTATTGTGCTTCTAGCATCATGAACCACTGTTCTAATTGGAGTGAAGAAAAATTCCCTCATATTCCATGGTCTTTTGTGTACTGGGCCTTTGCTTTCGTGGAGGCATGCCCAGGAGAGGGAGAAGTGCTGTGGGTCACAGAGAAGGGGACACTGATTCTGCCTGGCAGGTCTAGGAAGCTCAGAGTGGAGCTAAGATTCAAGCTGAGTCAACATGTCACTGGAGGTTTGCTAAGGACTAATGGCGGGGGCAGGTTGGGGAGGGTTTTCTGGGCAGAGTAAATAGCACAAGGCCTGCATAGACATGTGAGAGAGTAAGTGTTCAGGAAGCCCCTACGAGTTTAGTGGGGTGGATCAAAAGTGCATGTGGGGCAGCGGCAGAGGAGGAAAGAGAGGTGGTAAGGGGCTACATGCGTAAGGGCCTCCTGGGCTAGATACTGGGCTGGGGAGTTAGGGTTTGTTGTCTTTTATAATTGGGAGTCACTGGACCAGGTCTGTGTCCAAAAAAGATCCCTTGGGGAACAGGGTGGAGGCTGTATTTAAGGGAAAGGTGAGATGGACAGCAGAGAGTCCAGTATGACACCGATTTGCAAAAGAAAAAAAAAATTAAAAAAAAAAAAGGATCAGAAGCCACCTGAATACCCAACAGTGACAGATTTTTTAGTGAATTAAGATACATTCGTATAATGGGACACTATGCAGTGATTAAAGATTATATGTGTTGATGTGGAAAGCTGTCATGTATAAGTTTTTACAAAACAAGTTATAGAACTGTATGTTTGAAATAAAGAAAGCAAAAAAATATATATATATGGCTAACATGATGCTCTAGGCAAGAGATGCTAAGGGCATGGACTTCTGCAGTGGTGGAAGGAAGGGTGAGGAGGTGTCAGCTACGAAAGTGCTAGGAAGGTGGAATCAGCCTAACTCAGTGCTTGCTTGGAGGTTGTGATAAAGGAAAATTTTAGGGTGGTTTCCAGGATTTCAACTTGAGTGGCTGGGTAAATAAGTTGAGGTGGGGGAACTGGGTATATTAATGAGGCATAGAATACAGAGAAAAAAGCGGTTTGGGGCAAAAGATAATCAGTTTGGTTGGGGCATGTTGAGTTGATACTATGGGACATCCAGGGGAGAAGGCTGTTTGGTAGTTGAATTTATGGGTCTGGCTCTTAGGAGACAGGCTTGAGCTTAAGAACACACATGAGTCTCCTTGGCAAACAAAGACAAACTTAACAATAAAGGCTGTTTGGGATTCTTGTTGTTGAACATAGGATCAAGTGCAAATAAACCCAGCTTGCCATCAATTCAGCAAACATTTATTGAAAATTTACTCTGTGGTCAGCATGGTGCTGGGCACTGGGACCACCAAGATGAACAAGACTTGTTTCCTTGTTCCAAGGAAACATATGAACGTACTTCAGAAAATTCATGGAAAGATTTCTATTATCGTTTAATTCTATTTTTCCATGAACTTCTTGAAGTACCCTTGTATTATAATGTATCAAGTGCTTTGGAAACACACAGGAGGGAGTGATTAATTCTGCCATGAATGGTTAGAGGAAAATACAGAGCAGAGGTGACATTTGACTAGGCTTCAGAAGATGAGTTAGAATTTGCCAAGGGGATCAATGCTTTTTACGCATTGCCATTGCAACTGGATTTCACTTTAGAAACTAAGTGTATTCCAGAAAATGTGGGTGTTAATTTGAATGCCAGGAAACTGAATGTTAAATTCATTAGAAGAGTTCACTGTGAAATTCAAGTTTTATTCTAAGAGATAACCAACACTGAATAAGTGTTTTATAAGCCAGTTTAAGCTCTTTCTGCTTGGTGAATGCTCATATCACCTTCCCTTACCACGAGGCAAAGTAACATTGAATATCTGAGTCAAGGAGGATGGTGCATTCGATATGTTTTCTTTTGGTCTATAGTAGACAAGTCAGACTTGGGTCTTGGAAGGACAACCCTCTCCCCAGCTCCAGCCAGTTGCCCCATTCCCCATGGCTGCTTAGTCAACAGAAATGGGTGAGTCATTTTCTGGTCACTTCAAGGGGACTTGTTGAAGGTCACTCAGCAGAGTGGTAGCAGAATCCTATTGCTATATGCACCTTGCCAAACAAATGGGCACTTCCAAATGATGCTTCCCACGTGTTTGGCTGCTCTCCTTTGGCAGTGCATGCGTGTACTTTTACCTTTAATTACATGGCACAGCAGTGCATAGGATTCAGGTGCCAGTGGAGACGGAAGCCAGCCAAGAGGAAGATGCTTGATATGGTGGTGAAGGATGACTGATGGGCAGAACTTAGACTCTGGTATTGCCCCTTGATTTCTGCTGCAGTTTAATGTGTTTTCTGCACTTGCAGGACCCTGTATGCATTATGAGGCCATTCAACCTCAGCTTGCCTCTTTTTCTCTACTGTTGTTAGTGCCTTACATTTTTTGGCTGGGAAATAAAGTAGAGAGACCCAAACCTTCTAAAACTGATATGGCTCTCAGTAGCTGGCAGGTAAATTTATAAACTGGGACTAGGGTGTGCTTTGACATATTCTAATTGAATGGACTTCTGTTTTAGTCCGTTTTGTGTTGCTATAACAGAAACACCTGAGACGGGGTAATTTATAAAGAAGAAAAGTTTATAGGCTTACAATTCTGGGACAGCTGCATCTGGCATGGGCCTCAGGCTGCTTCTATTCATGGTGGAAAGTGGCAGGCAGCTGACGGGTACAAGCAGATCACATGGCAAGAGGAAACAAGAGAGAGAGAGAGAAGGTGCCAGGGTCTTTTTTTTGCAACAAGCTCTCACGGGAACTAATAGAGGGAGAACTCACTCATTAATCCCCCCACCTAGGGAGAGCATTAATCCATTCATGAGGGATCTGCCCCCATGACTCAATCAGTTTCCAACACTGCCACATTGTTGATCAAATTTCCACATGAGTTTTGGAGGGGACAACACATCCAAACTCCATCAACTTCATTGGTTGGGGAGGGATTTTTTGCCTTTATTCAGTCCCTGCTCTGCTCAGATCTGTCAGTGATTCCCCATGGCCTGCAGTATTCAGGCCAAACTCCATTGCATGGGATTAAAGCTCCCCATACCTGCTCCAGACATTTTCTCCTGCCTTATCTCACCCATACACTTCCACCCTTTTTGGATTCTGGTGCTCCAAATTTCCCTTTGACACCCCTGCAGTTCTGCTATTTCTGCCTATAGTTTCTTTCTAGGACATTCCTCGCTGTCCTCTCTCCACTTGCTTGAATTCTACCCATCTTCAGGGCCCCATGCAGAAGTCACCTCTTCCAAGGGGCCCTTCCTGATCACCTCAGCCCAGTGTTTTCTTCTATATTTATTGCTATTTCTACTTACATGTTATCTTTTTAACCTTCTGTCTATATAAATATGGCTAGTTCTGTGGGGGTGGTCACTGAGTTTTCCCATTGTTGTGACTGGCACAGTGTCTTGCATGCTCTTGGGGCACAGCATTCTTCTTGCTGCATGGGGGGGAGCCGTGGTACAGCTGTTGAAGGCAGTTTCAGGGTGGCTGGACCCCAGCCACCTGTCCATGGTTGTCAATCTTCTCCTGAGCAAGTCCCATGGAGGGCTAAGGAAGAGGGCTTTTGCTTCAGGTTGTATCCCAGCATCCCAGATCCGCTTTCCTGGTCCAGATGGCACCTGAGTTTGGCTGCTCCTTCCTAGACTCACCGTCTGTGTTCAGTGTTTTGTTGCCCTCTCTTCACTGCATCAGGTCTAAAGACTTCCGGCTGTGATCACTTAGAGTCTTTCTCCAGCATCCTGTGCCAGAATCCAGAGCCTAGGACCTTCTGAGGGAAGAGGGGAAGGAGGAGTACAGGGGACATTTATGGTAGAATTGATGGCTCGCTCCCTGGCACCTGCACAGCACTCTGCTTATCCTCTGCTCTGACAGATACCTCCCCACAGCACAGCCATTTGTGTCTCTGTCCCCACTGCTAGACAGGAAATGCCCCAGGGCCAGAACCACACACTATCTGTCCTGGCTGCCTGGTACCTAACATGGTGCTTGGCACTGGGTGGACATTCATGTCAACTAAGCTGAAATCAGCACACAATTACTAAGTGAGAACAGCCCACCAAGTGCCCAATCAAAAGCAGGTGAACCATCTGAACTCCATATTATGTTCCTGCAGTTAGTTTTCCTGAAATCCTTAAGGGTTTCCCATTGGGCCCAAAGCTCCTGCACACTGAAGCTTCGGGTGACACTTTTTGTCCTTTGGGTGGAAGTGCCACTGGGAAAGAGGGAGGTCAAGACAGGCCAGGCTGTCTCTGAGACAATGTGAAGTAACTGCTCTCACCAAATACCTTTTTAGAAAATAAATTTCCCGATAGTTTCCACACTGATCCTGTTCCAAATAGCTCAAAGGCAGGACTAGAAGAGATTTCGGTGTGGATTTCTCTTGCTCCACAACATTGCTGGGGGGAAGACATTAAATATATATTTTTTTAATTTGGAAAATGAAAAATGAAATCAGGTGCTTGAGCCTTTAATCACCAGACTTATTGATCTATTTCGTATCTGTTTCTCTTTCTGGCTCTTTCCCCCATGCCCTCGGGTCATGTAAAAATGCTAGATTTACACAGTCCAATGATGAAGAGAATGTCTTTGAGCTCATCTGGGGATGGTCTTTACTATGCCTGGCTTTTGCCAAGTGTCTGCTGGTTGATTCAGAGGTGGCTGACTCTGAAGGCATTTTTACCCCTTCCGTGTTGCACACCTTCTCTGGGGTTCTCAAGGCCACCAACTTTGTTCACAGTTTGTACAGACACTCACAGGCATCCCCCTTTTGGTTTCTTCCTCTCAGATGTTGCTTATCAGGCTCAGAGAACTACACACCTTGTAACTGCTGTAGAATAACAAGACTTAAGGATTTGGACTCTTCTCTTTTCATCAGAGCACCGAAAGTCAGACAATTTGGCTTAACTCCCTGGAGGTGTCCAGACTGTGGAGAAGCAGAGATGATTGTAACATCGGCTTCCAGGCACAAGCCTCTTTCTCTTCTTGCTCTGACTCTGAAGTGAAGTAACAGAAAAGCCAAGTGCCCACTGGGGAAGAGAGTGCAGGCTTTGGAAACAAAGCCTGGCTACATGTCTGGAAGGGTTGATGTGGGGAATGGGGACTCAGCTTTTGTTTTATCCTGATGAGTTTGGAGTATTGAGAAAAAAAGACAAAATCTAATGTCTTAATAGGTTATCCTGTGTGTTCAACTCTCAGTAAATCACCCTGCTTGGAGAACAGGGATTGTCTTTTCTTGTTCTTTGTCTTTTTAAGGATAGAAACATCTTGTATTCATTAGAGAGGAAATGCACACATAGGATGAGGATCGGATAGATCTAACTTTGAAAGACCAGGGGTCTGGAAGGAGAACCATAGATGCAATGTGACCTGTGAAACATGTTGCAGCATTTCCCCAGGACTTCTAGGAGACAAACACCATAGTTTTCTAGAGCAAGTGCTGCAATATTTTGGAATACTGAAAATTTGAAGAGTTCTGCATTTTTTAGAGGAAATGAATCTGTGATTAAAAGTCTTTTCACTAAGAAGTCACCAGGCCCAGAATGGCCTCACCAGTGAACTCTTCTAAATGTTAAGGAAAAAATAACGTGGATCTTACCAATTATTTTCGGAGAATAGAAAAAGAGGGAAGATTTTCCAACTCATTATGAGGGCAGCATAACCTTGACACCAAAACCTGAGAGTGACGTTAAAATAAATAAAAATTACAGGTTAATCCCTTTCATGAATACAGATGCAAAAAAAAAAAAAAAATACTTAACAAAACATTAGCTAATTCAATCCAACAAAATATTAAAAAAAGATAATATATTTCAGCCAAGTTGGGTTTATTTCAGGAATGCAAGTTTACTTTAACATTCAAAAAATCAAATGTAATCGACCACAATTAATAATAAAGGAGAAAATCATGTGATAACCTTGATTGATGCAGGAACACATATTTGATAACACTCAACATACATTCATGATAATAACTATTAGCTGACTAGAAAAGAAAAGAGCTTCCTTAACGAGATAAAATATATTTTTAAAAAATCTACAGCACATATCACACTAAATGGCGAAATTTTGAAAGTATTTTCTCTTAAGATCAGGAGTTGGATAAGGATTCCATCATCACCTCTTTTATTCAGCATTATTATGGAAGTTCAAGCCAGTGCAAAAGGCAAGAAAGAAATAAAATCTGTGTAAGAATTGGAGGGAAAGAAATGATAACATAATTGTCTATATGGGAAATTAAAAAGGGCTTGTAAACAAACCACTAGAATTAATGTGTGAATATGGCAAGGTCATTAGATACAATGTCAATAGACAAAAAATATTAATTCTATGTTATGGCAAGAAATAGAAAATAAAAAAATATAAAATTGTTCTGTTTGTAATAGCATAAAATAATATGTGATAAATATTTAAATAATATAACAAAGTAATGAACAATGAACAATGAGCAAGTCCTCGATATAGAAGACTATAAAATATTGTTGAGAGAAATTAAAGAAAGCCTAAATAAAGTGGAGAGAAAACCATGTTTATGGGTAGAAAGACTTAATATTGTAAGCATGTTAGTTTTCCCCCAGTGTCATCTATTGATTCAAAATAATGCCAATAAAAATTTCAATGGACTTTTTTCTGTGAAACTTGACAAGCTAATTTTAAAATTTATAGAGAAATGTGAAGGGACAAGAATAGATAAGAAAAATTTGAAAAAAATGGAGTAATTACTCTATTTTATAACAAGACTTATTTAAAGCTGCAGTAATTAAGATGGTATGATATTAGCACAAAGACAGAAAAATAGGCCAGTGGGACAGAATAGAGTCCAGAAGTTGACCCCCATATATGTGGTTGCTTGATTAATGACACAAGGTATCAATGAAATGCAGTGATAAAAGTGTGAGCTTCTAAAAAATATAACTTGGTCTATTGAGAATCCTAACATTAACAAAAGAGAATCTTGGTTCATGTCACTCTCAGGAAAACCCATTCCCGATGGATTGCAAATATAAACATGAAAGTTAAAACCATAAAGCTTTGCAATAAAAGCATAAGATATTATCTTCAAGACTTCTAGATAGGCAAAGATTTCTTATACAGGCCACAAAAAGTTCTGACTATAAAGGAAAAGACTGATGCACTGGATTTCAATGAAATGAAGAATTGTTGATTTAATAAAAGCATTTTTAGAAGGGTGAAAAGACAAGCCATTTAGTAAGAGAAGACAGTTGGAACACATATATCTGGCAAAGGACTCATATCTAGACTATATAAAGAACTCCTACAAATTACTAAGAAGAAGACTGACAACTCAAAACAAACAAACAAACAAAGTGGGCAACAGTCTTGAACAGACATTTCACCAAAGAAGATACCTAAGTCACCAAAAGATATATGTAAACTAGGTCAATTTCATTGGTCATCAGGAAATGCAAAATAAAACCACTCTGATAATGCTTTACATAACCAACATGTTAGCTCAAATGAAAAAGACAGATAATACCAAGTGTTGACAAGGATGCAAAGCAATTGAAACTTTTATACACTGCTGAGAAGGATGTAAATTGTTGTATCCACTTTGAAAAACTGGCAATGGCTACTACAGCTGAAATATGCACATACACTATGGCTCAGCAATTCTACTCTTAGGTATATATCATACAGAAATGCATGCACTTGTGCACCAAAAGCCATGAACAAGAAAGTTCACAGCAATAAAAACCCAAATGTGCATCAACAGTAAAATGGATAAATTGTGGAATATTCATATAATGGGATACCAGACAGTATAGAGAATCAGTGAATTACTGCTATAAGTAAGCAGCAAGACTGATTAATCTTATAGCGTTGAGCCATAAAAAGTCATAAAAAGAATACATCCCTATGACCCTGTTTATATAATATTTAAAAATAGTCAAGACTAACCAATGTTAGTAGAAGAAAGCATAGTGGTTACTTCAGGGAGAGAGAAGATACAAGGGGGGTTCTGACGTGTTGCTAATGTTCTTTTTCTTTATCACAGAAGTGATTACACAGTCACACCTGCCTGTGAAAATTCATCAAGCTGTACTAGTATGATTTGTGAACTTTATGCAGATTGACTTAGATATAATATTTGTACTATTTTGTAATTTCAAGGAGACACCTCAGTTCACAAAGGGGAACATAGCTGCTCTGTTCAGCAGTGCACATTTTCACAAAATGAAGTACACACACACATACACCCCTCCCAATTTATAGTGTGTTTGCTCCATCGTGTGCTTTGTCTCAAGTCACACTGGGAAGTTGAGGGGGCTTAGTCAACATTCAGGATGCTGTGGGAATGGGCTTTGACTGAAGTTATTGCCATTTTGCAGTCCTTTGGTGTGATTTTAAGAGCTTCCACCCTCACTTCAGGAACACCTGAGCTCTAATCCTTTCTCTACTGCTTACTAACAGTGTTACTTTGGCTTGTGAGTAACTTGAGTTCAGTGTCCTTCTCTGTTAAATGGGGATAATACTAATTCTTATACTGGTAGAATTTTGCTGAGAATTGGATGAGATAATCCATGAAAGTGCTTAGCACAGTGCACATGGAGCATGTACAACAAATGACAGGTTTAGGGGTGGTGATGGCAAGAGATGTAGGGGGTTGACAACTAAGAGTAGCAAATACAAGACTGCCATTCTGGTTACTGCTTTTGGTGCTTTGTTCCCCGTCATTTCCTTTGGGACCCTCTTTGCTCTCCTCCTCTCCTGTTTTCCCAGTTGCTTAGTGGGTTGCAGCAGCTTGCCCCCTGCCTGGCTCACACTATTTCTCTCCTTTCTCTCTGCGTGCTGTGTGTGGGTGTGCTGGAGCTAGCCTCTTTCCTCATTATCAGCAGAAGCCAAACTGTGTGGTAAGCATTTTGTGCTAGACAGACCATCACAGGAGCTTTGATGTGGAGACAAGGCACTCAAAACTCTTCCTGACACTACAGTCCATCTCCTGCTCTGACAAGAAGTTGCCGGCAGCTCGGTAGCCTTGCTGATTCCATGGTTTCAACTAAAACCAGAAGCTCTTTTTCCACTGGCAAAGAGTGTTCCCATATCCTGCAGTCACTGTCTCTGTACCTCTCCCCATACCATCCCCCCAACTGCCCTGTGGGTATGAAGTTAACTGAGACATTGGCTTCCTCCTCTCCTGCTGCATAAGAGCCCCATCACATGTGGCCCTAGGGAGCGAAGCCATCAGCGCATACTTCTCTATATTTGGAGCAGAAAGGTTTATGTTTCCTTGGTGGGATTTCCAAGCATAGAGAAATAGGAGCCCTTACTCCCTCTGAGCTCCAACCTGGCCCTTTGGTGTGGTGATATAGAAGGGCAAATGTCAGCAGGAATGGGACAACAGGCAAGATGAATCTGTGCTGAGGCTAACTTACCTCTGGGAGTGGCAGCTTGGGGTTGTTTGCAGTCCTTGGCATGGGAGGTTGAGAGTGTAGCTGGCAGCCCACATTCTAGGAAAGGCAGGGGCATATCCTGAAGAAATTAGCATCAATTCCTGCTCAAATTTGCTAACCCCACCCTCACTGCCCTATCACTTTTTCTTTTGTTCACGTATGGTATAAAGAGCTCTTCCAATTCTCCTTCCAGGGGGAAGATATGGTTATCCAAGGAAGGGCTCTGTTGGAAAGAAGTGCACTTTGAAAAAAAGAAGGTTCCATGGCAATGCAATGCAGTAGAGTCCACGTATGCTGTAGTGTATGCAGACTGGGGGCAGGGAGGGCTTTGTCCTTCTCTCTGGGTATCAGAGAAAAGTTGATACTATTAGGAAACCCATCCTCCTACTGGGGCAGAGGGAGGCTCAGGGAGTGTTGCTATTTAGAGAGAAGAGCCTCATTCTTTTTGCTCTTGAGGAAAGCAGAGCAAGTCCAAAAATACAAAGTCTCTCCAGCACAGCGGACGTGAGGCTGACCTGTGCTGTAGTGACAGAAGATCCGCATGGGCTCAGAGCAAGGCAGTGCTTACAAGGGCCCACTTCATGACCCACAGCTGGGTATTGTGGCATTTAAAGACCTTGAACACAAGTATTCAAAAAACAAAACCGCATTTGTCTGGACACCAGAGCTAGTTTTGTCATTGTAAAAATGTGTGAGAATGTTTCAAGGACCCCTTATGAAGGACTCGCAGGGGGGTTAAGAGTGGGTTTGGGACTGAGGAGCAAACAATATACACAACCTTCAGGCTTTTCCCAATTGCACATCATCCGCCTGTCTATCTGACTCAGGCTCCCCAGACACTGATCCTTGTCTGGCCCTGTCTTGAGTGCCCCTGGGCCCTGCTTACCCCCCTGCCCCCAAGGGAGTGTCATCTGTGCCCTGTCTCACCTGTTTAAGTCTGTCCACAGGGTTATGCTGTGCCTGACAGAGGTTGCAAAGGGTAGCATGCAAAGTGTGGAAATGAGGGCTCTGCCAAATCAGTGGGTCATTGCCAATGAACTCAGATGTGGATGTACCATGCAAGATGGAGAAGTCAACATCAAGCTTGAGCTTGGAAGCCAGCCTCAGACATCACATAGATGTCAAATTAGGCATGAAAAGCATAAAGGCTGGTTGGGTATGGGGCTGATTTCAGAAAAATGGGCAAGGACTGTCAGTGTGGGGGTAAGTGGAATGAAATTTATCAAGGGAGAAGTGGTTCAGCTGGGAATTGAGTTCACAAATGGATTAATTCATTTCACAGCATGGGACACAGTAATGAAAACCCTGGGACTCAGTAGCAAAAACCCAAATATGGCCCTGCCCTGACGGAGTTGACTTTTCAGTTAGATGTCTGCAGGTGTCTTCCTTTTTTTGACTCTGACATGCCTCATGGGCCCAAAAGAGGAGTCTTAAAGGGAAGGAACCTCCTTAAGAGGAAGAAAACTGAGAAATTGAATGAGTGAAGATTAGATTTGCCTTTTCTTAGTGGTTATCAAAGAGATTAGAGTACTCTCAATGCAGCATTCCCTGCATTGTTCACAGTGGGGTCTCGATGGGAAGTATTTTATTATAGACACTGTTCTACTGTCTCTTTTGCCACCAGCCTCATTCCTCCAGCCACCCACTAAATATTACTTACTTTGTCGAGGAATACAAAATTCATGCTAATAGTAGTCCAAGCTAATTCAAGCTAACTGGTTGCAGAAAAGACCACCATCCAGAATGTAAGGGAAATAAATGCTTTGATTAGTCACTGTTTGGGATTACACACCCCTCCAGGTATTCCCTATTGTATGAATAACCAAGCCTTGACAGTAACAGCCGAGTTTTTTTCTTCCTTGTTTAAAAAATCAATAGGTCCTGTCAGCACACATAATCCTCACCCTATTCCAAAGGCAGAAAAGAGATTAGAGTACTCTCAATGCAGCATTCCCTGCATTGTTCACAGTGAGGTCTCGAATGGGAAGTATTTTATTATAGACACTGTTCTACTGTCTCTTTTGCCACCAGCCTCATTCCTCCAGCCACCCAGTAAATATTACTTACTTTGTCAAGGAATACAAAATTCATGCTAATAGTAGTCCAAGCTAATTCAAGCTAACTTGTTGCAGAAAAGACCACCATCCAGAATGTAAGGGAAATAAATGCTTTGATTGGTCACTGTTTGGGATTACACAGCGCTCTAGGTATTCCCTATTGTATGAATAACCAAGCCTTGACAGTAACAGCCGAGTTTTTTTCTTCCATGTTTAAAAAATCAATAGGTCCTGTCAGCACACATAATCCTCACCCTATTCCAAAGGCAGAAAATTGAGAGTTAGCTTTATTTAAAATTGCTATGTTTGCTTTTTCTTTCAATTGCTATGTTTTCCACAGATACTATGTTTGTGTTTGGGCATCAGTGGGAAGACATAGATGGCGGTAGGAGGTTTTGCTTACATGCCATGGTGAAAGATAAGTAGTTTTGAAAGTAGCTTGAACCGGAGAAGTCAGGCTTTCAGTTTGAACTGGCTATTCAAGAGAATGATAGGTGAATTGAATTAAAGTTTTCCCAGTAAGAGAGCAAAACACTTTAATGGAGAAGGCATTCTCCTAGGGTTCAAAGTGCGTAGTATCAAAAGAAGTTACATGTGACTTCCATCTTCTACTTCTGAGGAAATTGGATGCTGTGTCTCAGAACCCCTTGCAGCATTTCATAAATATATTCTTTTTTCCTTAAGACAAGACAGATAATAAAGAGAATCTTAGAGCAGCAGTCTGGCTTAGACAAGTGTTCTGATCTCCGTTCATCGTGGCCTTCTGATTAGAACCAAGTGCATATTTAAGTTAGTGTTCGAAAGATAAGTAGTTTTGAAAGTAGCTTGAACCGGAGAAGTCAGGCTTTCAGTTTGAACTGGCTATTCAAGAGAATGATAGATGAATTGAATTAGTTTTCCCAGTAAGAGAGCAAAACACTTTAATGGAGAAGGCATTCTCCTAGGGTTCAAAGTGCGTAGTATCAAAAGAAGTTACATGTGACTTCCATCTTCTACTTCTTAGGAAATTGGATGCTGTGTCTCAGAACCCCTTGCAGCATTTCATAAATATATTCTGTTTTCCTTAAGACAAGACAGATAATAAAGAGAATCTTAGAGCAGCAGTCTGGCTTAGACTAGGGTTCTGATCTCCGTTCATCGTGGCCTTCTGATTAGAACCAAGTGCATATTTAAGTTAGTGTTCTCTTTAAGAAAACCCACTACATAAACATTTTGATTTGTAAAATATATAGGCTTTTGTTTTCTGTGTGTATAGAGGAAGGGAGAGGTGGGGAAAACTGAACATACCGGTCAGTTCCTTGGTGTATTTCAGTGTTCAGTTGTAGATCATTAGCCACTTGGCAGAGAATTGAGAGGAGAGAAACTGTAAATTGCACACTGAGTATCAGTTTAAAGTGAAATGGTAATCAGTTAATGGAGGAAAAAGATTCGATTTACAGAAGTTCAATCTGCATGCACTTTTTGTTTAAGCTGCATGAGCCCACCTGTACAGGTGTCAGGTGAATCATGGATAGCATTAATCTAAGATGCAGAGGTGGTGACATTGTGCAGAAAAAGGTGTAGCAGCAAGCAGAGGAGAGAGACCAAGTTTCTTCTGAGCTTCCTCTTTGCACTTCTGTTCCCCTCTTTGCAACACCCTTCTGCTTTTTTTTCCTGTTAACTTTCTACTCCATTCAAGGTCCTTTTTAAAATGTCATCCTCTGAAATGAAGCCATGTGTGATCACTACCCACAGCCAATGAGATACTGCCTATTGTCTCTTCTGAAAAAATTGCTAATTTCAGGACAGCATACAATAGTAAGTTTGGGGGTTAGAAAGATTGATTCTAGTTCCTGCAACATTACTTACTAGCTGTAAGATCTTGCATATGTTGCTTACCCTTACTGGACCTATCTCTGAAAACTGTGGTTAACAAAGAGTCTTAACTCATAGTGTCCTTGGAAGAGTTAAATGAAGCATTGCATGTAAAAAAGAAAATGCTCAGCATACAGGTTGGCACATAACAAGTGCAAGGAATATTATCTGTTAGGATTATGATTAGGATTTTAAGGCTGCTTTTATTGATCTGGTTTAGTTACAAAAATGTTTTATAAATTGGGTTTGGAGAAAGCTTGTTGAAAATTTCCATTTGAATGAAAGGGCTAGCACAAGTGGTTTGGGGAAAAGTAACATTTTCCTCTGACTCAGAGTGGGAAGGTATGTCTTCAGGAAGGGTGGGTGCAGGTTTCTGGTCTCACCTCAGAAATCTGGAATCAGCATCTCTGGAGCACATGGCAAGGATTTAGAGTGTTCCCAAGCTTTTCAGGTGATTCTTCTGTTCACTCAAGTTGAAACCCACAGACTTATATGGACATGACTGTTTCCTTAGTGCTCTCTAACTAAAAGGCTGGGTTCTAAATATAAATTATTGCAGCAAAGTGATTTTATGAGCAGGAGCATATTAAATTGGATATTCTGAGGCAAGTCTACTTTTTTGACCTGCATGTCTATAGAGGAATAATTATTCCTATACAGACCCCTTAGTGGACACTGTCAATATATTTAATTTTCTGGTTATCTTTACTATTTACAGATAATTTCCTTCTTAGTCTTCACTAATGCAACTTACTTTACTTATATTCTATCTTATATATTCTTTACGATGTTTCTAGCACATAACAGGACCTTAAATGCATACTATTTTGTACCGAATCTCCTTTTCCCTACTAGATTGCTAATGTCTTGAGGACAGAAACCATCTTGCTCAATTCCCTGTCCCGGCCACGCCTTCAACACTGCTTTGCTTGGTATAGGACTCGACTGAATACATATTGACCAATCAGGTTTACTCAGCAGTCTCTGTGTCAAAGGTGGAAGGTCAGAGCTGAGTAAGTCAAAGTAGACCCAATGCACAGATTCATGATTATCTTAAGTCCTGGACAAAACTGCTTTTGAGGTGAAAGCTTTTATAGTGAAATCACATGCCAGGATATTCTTGTTGTACAGCCATTCTTCATCTGGCTAATCTGAACAATAGCAAGGAAGTTCAGTAGTGTCCACCTTTGAGGACCTAACAAATCATGCTAAATATTTTATATACATTATCTCATTTAACCCTTACCCAAACCAGTATAGCAGCCAATATATATTATTATCCCCTTTTAGGTGCAGAAAGCTGAATTGGCTTGCCACAGTCAAGGAGCAAGTTAGCTCCAGAGTGAGGACTTGAATCCAGTTCCACTTGATTCCAAGTCTACCGTCCTTCTACTACACCGTTGGTTCTCAAATGTGGTTCCTGGACCAGCAGTATCAGTATCACCCGAAAACTTGTTAGAAATGCACATTCTCAGACCCACCCCAGAATTCCTGAATTAGACACTCTGGGTGGGACCCAGAAATCTGAGAAAGATAACTAGCTCAGAGACGTCTAAGGAATGTGAAGTCTGCTAGACTTATCAGGCCCAGTGAGAGATTAGCATGGAGCTTCCATCACGTATCCCTTACCCATGTCCAGGCCAATGGCTAAATTGCACGTTTTAGCAACAGTTTCCAGACTCATTGCCACCATCAATGCCTATAAACTATTCACTGTTATCACAAGTTGTACAATATGACCCTCAACCTTTCTTTGTTTCAGTGCAATATATAACCAGTCAGTAGCTTATGTTACTTTAGTGTATGTAAATTCTTGGCTGACAACTTTGGAACTGCCCCCCTAACTTCTCCCTTTCTCCCTTTAAAAATCTCTTTGCAACTGCTGTTGAGCAGAGCACATATTCAAGGCAACTTAAATTTGTACTTCCCAGGCTGCAGTTCTTGGCCCAAATAAACTCATTATTTTATATATTTTTGCCTCAGTTTAATGTAAATTCTTGGCTGACAACTTTGGAACTGCCCCCCTAACTTCTCTCTTTCTCCCTTTAAAAATCTCTTTGCAACTGCTGTTGAGCAGAGCACATATTCAAGGCAACTTAAATTTGTATTTCCCAGGCTGCAGTTCTTGGCCCAAATAAACTCATTATTTTATATATTTTTGCCTCAGTTTCCTTCTTTAGGTCGACAAATAGATGGTTAAGCAAGCCTTTCAGATGATTCAAATGCACACTAAAGTTTGACAACCACAGCATTACACCAGCTGTTTCTAATAGTCCTTACTTTAAGTCCTTGCTACTCAAGGTGTGGTCCACAGACCAGCGGCATTGGCTTAACTTGGGATCTTGTTAGAAATGCAGAATCGCATACTCTTCTTCAAACCTATTGAATCAGAATCTGTATTTTGATAAGATCTTTGGTGATTCATGAGCATATTAAAGTTTGAAAAGCACTGCTCTAAACCATGTATTTCCTCCCTTTAGTCTTAAATTGGCCTTTCTTAGTCTGGATGTCCGGGATCCTTGGGGTTTTCATTCACCTGTGGTACTGGGACAAATACTGAAGGTCTTGCCATTTCTACCTCGTGAACAAGTTAAGAGCTATGCTTACTCTTTTCTGATCAGATTTGAGTTTCCCTCTCCACATGCCTGCTCCTCCAGCCTTAAAGCATGCACACACTGACACCAAATATTTTTATTTGTTTCTCTTTGGTGTCACTTTAAGCTAGGCACAACAGCAAGGGAGTAGCTAGAGTTTTATTAACATGTAAACTAGCAGGGATGATAACAGTGCTTATTAATTAGGAAAGAGAATAGCTAAGCCTGCTCATTTCTATTCTAGAAACTAAATATGGAACCTGAAAGCATCAGCTCCTTACTCCACAGGTGATGCTAATTGCTTCTCAACCATGTTGTGAGTAAGTAGGTGGTGTTTGGAAAGCCTAAAGTGTAGGCTCTTCAGGGGGTAAAGACACGCACCTTTGGGGGTTTATTTTGTAGCGAAGCTTAAAAAAGAATAATTGGGGACTCTACCTCTGACAGAGTAGTGAAGAATTAAACATTATTCAGAGAAGAATAGCTAACCAAATGGGGTCCTGATCCCCAAGTTATTAGTTCTGCCCCAATACCACATCATTTTCTCCTGTAGTCCTTGACTTTCCACTGGGTCCAAGAAAACTGACCCATCATGATGAAGGCTCAGTTTACATCTCACACTCCATGTTACTTAGTATGAGTCTTCCAAACTCTCTGTGCCACGTCCTTGATGGGGGGCTATCAAGCACTGGCAGTTTACTTCCATTCTGCAAGGAACTGGAAGCAAGAATCATTCCCTTTCTGCAGACACTCTAAAGTGTGGTGTTACACTTGTGTATGCATTGGAATAATCGAAGTCCTTGTTAAAAGGCAGCTTGAGGGCTCTGCCTCCTGAGTCAGAAGTTCCAATTTAGGATGCCCAAGGAAGGATCCAGGAAAATTCAGTGTTTAACAAGCATGTGAAATGATGCTGATGGTCTTTCCCAAGATGCCACCACTGGTTAACAATGATACCACTGATAGTGACAGAACTTTAGGAAGGTGACTGAATCTTTCATGTGACCTCAACTCTTTATTGAGATAGTTGGGATAGATGATCTTGGATTTCCCTTTCTCTTCTGTAATAGTTTACTCAGAGTTAGTTAACTCTTATTTCACTTGGACATATCTATTAACATCTACAAAGCACCAGACATTGTGCTGGATGCTAGAGATAAGAAAGATAAACCAGACACTGTCACTGTTCTCAGTGACATCACAGTCTGCTGAGGACACAAACATACAGAGTAACAAGTGGCACTAAATATACTAGGTGATAAAGTAGCATTGGGACACAGGACCCACTGGGATCCAGAGTTGCAGAGTGACATGGAGTAATACCTGCTGTGTTCTGATAGCTCTCTCTATTGCATTCTACAGGGATATCTAAAACAAGGGGAGATTAAGAATCCTGGGGAACTCTTGGTCAGATGTCAGATGGGGAGGCCAAGGTTGTCCTAAAGAGTTTCAGACTGATGGAGAAGGCACATCCAAATATTTGACCAACTGATTTTCCTTTGACTGATATGAGGTTTGGTCACTAAGATGCAAAATTTTTAAGAAAATTCATGCATCCAAGAGGGAATCTCAAAAGGGACTCTGGGGATCTGTGTCATTTCCAGGAAATATGGTGGTTTTATTATTAAAAGCTTAGAAAAGATATGGTTCGCTCCATTGCTTGGAGTTTTGAAGGCTATCTGTCTCATTTTTCATTATCCAATAATAAATATCATAGTGAAAGTCACCTTTAACACTTAAATATTGCTAGGATTTTATGGGATTGAATAGAATGGACTGCCATGGTATTATAAAACCATATGGGTAAAGTACTTTTATAACACATGCTTCATAAGGCTGTATAAAGCCAGTGCCTGTACACCACCCTTTAAAATGAGAATATTCAGGTGCCACAGTTAGGTGTTAAGGGGGCCTTTGCTTGTTAATTAAGCCTGTTGGTAAGGCTAATTTTCAAGAAATAGGGAGAGGAGGCTTGAGGAAATTAGATTAGGATTTGTTCCTGAGAAGAGCAGTCCACCTGGAACTTCCACTTACCTCAGCAGGACCCATCAGCCTGAGTTGGAATTGGGCCTCATAGGAGGAAAGCAGACTCGTAATGAGACTCACTAGCTGATAGTTGTCTGTGAGGTTAGTATAGCTCTTCAGGCTGTCCCGATGGTTGTGTTCTGTGCTACCTGTCTAGACTGTTTTATTATTATTGTTTCCATTAAGTAGAGGGATTTATTAGGAGACTAGTCACAAGCTAGGTGAGAATTAGTTTAATCCTTATAAGTGTCTTTAACTTAACATTGTCATCCTAGTTATTCTTGGTAGGCAAGAGAGAGGCTGGAACCAACTGGTGCTGGCCACAGCTCTTTTATCTATTTATTTTATTGAGTTGAAATTCACATAACATGAAGTTAACCATTTTTAAAGTGAACAGTTCCATCATATTTAGTACATGCCCAATGTTGAGCAACCCTCACCTCCATTGAGTCTCCAAACATTTTTTATCACCCAAAAAAGAAACAGTGTATCCATTAGGCAATCACTTCTAGTTTCCTTACAACCCCAGTCTCTAGCAACCAGCAATCTGTGTTCTGTCTTTGCTGGATATTTCATATAAATGGAGTCATATAATATATGACCTTTTGCATCCGGCTTCCTTCATTTAGCATGCTTTTGTGGTTTGTCCATATTATAGCGTGTATCACTACTCCGTTTGTTTTTATGGCTGAATAATATTCTGTTGTGTATGTGCCAAAATTTGCTCATCCATCCATTCATTCATTGATGAGCATTTGGGCTGTTTCCACATGTTTTGGCCACATTTTGTGAATAGTGCTGCTATGAACATGGTTGCACATGTGTTTGTCTACCTGTTTTAGATTCATTTGGGCACATACCTAGGAGTGGAATTCATGTGTGTCATTTGTGCAAAATATTCCTTACCACTGGGTTTCTCCCTTAGGGAAGATCACACACCTCACCGTCAATGGGAGCAGGCTTGGCTGAATGACTGGCTTTGGCCAGTGAGTGCAGCGAGAGTGGAGATGAGTAGTGTCCTTGTGAACAGACACCATAAGAGCCATCTGCAGATTCTGCCATTCCTCCTTCCTCTCATCCAAGAATCCTGCAGGGATGACGGGGCTGCTCCTTCAGGCTGGGTTCACCAGTGCAGGCATCATGGAACAGACCAATAGGAGGTCTCTTGAGCCCCCTCTGAAAGACACTAAATTAGGCCTTGGGGAGGAAAAAAAGGTAGGGAAAATCTCCCTGCTACAAAAGAGCTTACAGTTCTACTGTGACTTAAGCAGGTAGTCGTAAGCTCTACAAAGCACTGCAGAGTAAGCACGGCGTATCCACCCTGATTAGCTTTCTTAGAAGGAGTGGCATTTGGGAGAGAGAGGATTTCAGGGTATGGAGAGCGAAGAAGAGCGTTCCAGGAAGAGGAATGACCTCAGCCATGACATCGAGGTAAGAGAATAGGGTATTTGGGGAACTGTGAATTGGTTGATTCTTTTCAGGAATATAGGCACTCTGGGGACACGGGGATGGAAAGTTCCATTGGAACCAGTGAATGAAGGACTGTGACCTCCAGGCTGAAGAGCTGGTTCTCTATAGTCTGACATTGTAAATGTCAAGCACAGCACAGTAACGATGACTGTCCCACTGCTCCTTTCGTGTGCGTTGTGGACTGTACCCATCCTTCTAGAAGAGTGGTCTTTACATTTTGTTTTCATGTCATACGTCTCCGCTGTGCCACCTGAGTGACACCTTTTCTTATACAAACTGATTCTCTACTTTCTCCCCCATCTCAGTTGATAATAACTGCTCTAAAACGCTGTGGGGCATGGAAGGGGAAACAAAGCCCTCACACTTGTGAATGTGATCTGTGTCGAGAGGTTTCCCAATGTTGTTCCTCTTTCTCATCTCCTCCCAGCCACCATGGAGGTGGTGGTGGAAGCTATTCTTGTTTTGATTTTATAATTGAGAAAAACTGAAGCTCTAAGTCAAGGAAGTAGTACATGATGGAGATGGGGTTTGAATGTTGTCTTCTCACCTTTGTATGTCCTGTCTCTTTTGTAGAATCTAGCACATAGTAGAGCCTCCATAAATGAATGTGAGTCCAGACTGACCACATCACTGAATGGCCAAATGGAAAAGCAAGGTCTCTTTGATTCCAAATCCAACTTGGCAAGATTCTGCTTAAAGTACTGATTTACTCTAGGGCTCCCTTGACCACCACAAATGCCAAAACATACCCTGGAGCTGCGGTGAGTGTGGTCAGGGGTACAATGATGCAGCTCTGGTTGAAGAAAGACATGTGTCGACTCTGCGGTTCCCAGAGGAGCTGACTCAGCTCAGACAATATCCTCATTCAGCACTTCCAGACTGCTGGGTGCAGGGAAGCCCATTGGGTGATCCTTCTCAGGTACATTGTCAAGGACATTTTCTGGTCCTTTGCTGTGGGGTTAGAGATTTTCTAAAACCATAGCTAGAAAAAGGGGGGTAAAGTGAAGAAAGCAAGGTGAAGTGTAATTTCCTCTTTAATACAGACTGTCATTTAATCTAATATTATAGAAAATGATTAGATCTTAAAAACCTATAAATTACACTTGACAACTCTGGTGTGCCTCCGCTTTCGCATTCAGCAATTATACACGGCAACAGTGGGCTGTGGCAGAAAGGAGCCCTCTGAATACAGTTTGTTTATTGGTTGTTAATGAGAAGTGATTAATCTAAATCACAAGAGGGGTGGATCCTTTGCAGAGCTCTGGAATCAGAAGTGGCAGCTGGACCTTTTGACAAATGTGCTGCTCTATCCTTAACAACAACGAAAAGTTTGCGAGGGTGTATGTGCTATTGTTTTATTTCTTTGTTCAGTGAGGAAAGAAAACACATGCACACACTCAGAGTAGTCACTGGGGCAAGATATAAACCTGCAACCTTTGGGCACCTCTGTCTCCTACCCCTTCAGTCTTTCCTCTCCTGCCTCTTCCCACCCTCCCTGGCTCCTCATTATATTGTTAACTGGAAGGCCTTTTTCCTCGTTTATTACTGTTATTGTGGTTTTCTCTTTCCTGAATGTCTGGGGACCATCTGGCATGGGATGATGGATCATTACAGAAAGTACCTGCCTGGAAAAATTGCTACCTCTCTGTCCCTTCCCCTTCTGCTTCACGTTGAGAAAGAGAGAAAGCAAAACCAAACAACCAGAGCACCCTAAAGACCCAACATGAAAAAAATACATACACATACTGTCACAGGCTCTTTTGTTTAGGGATAATGAGGTCAAATGTACAGCCAAAGGGATGACTACAGAAATGGGGTGACAGTGGGCGGGGCAGGACAGGATGAGAGAGCACCCGTGGAGAAAGACCTCTGCAGGCAAAGCCATCCTCCTGCCTCCTCCTGCGTCCTGTTTGATTCTTTTCTGTCTTTGTTTGCACTCTTTGTCCTCACCTTGCTGTGTCCTCCCTGTCTTTCACTATGTCACCAATACAGAGCACAGCAAGGAGGATAAAGTACTCAGCTGGGGAGGTGAAGTTCTGAGTCACAGCCCCAGTTTTAACACTTGGTAACCATCGTGACTCCAGCAAGTCTGGAGCCCTGTGTTTCCTGGGCTGTAGAATAGGGGTGTGTGAGGTAGATGAAGGGCCTCCCAAAGATGCCCAGTCCCCAGAATGTGTAAATATGGGAGCCTACACAGCAGGGGGGAAGGAAAATTCTAGATGAAATTAAGGCTGTTAATCAACTGCCCTCAAAGTAAGGAGAGTACTCTGGATTATCAGGTGGGCTGTTATAAGCATAAGGGTCCTTAAAATGGGAAAGAGGAAGGAAGTGATATGGTATGACTAAGACCGGATGGGCCATTATTGGCTTTGAAGCTTGAAGGGGGACAAGAGCCAAGGAATATGTGCAGCCTCTAGAAGCTGGACAAGGCAGGAAAAGAGATTCTCCCCTAAAACCTTCAGAAAGAAAAACAGCCTTGTGGACACCTTGATTTTAGCCCAGTGAAACCCATTTTGGCCTTCTGACCTTTAGATATGTAAGATAATAAATTCATGTTGTTAGAGCCACTGGGTTTGTGCGGATTATCAGGTGGGCTGTTATAAGCATAAGGGTCCTTAAAATGGGAAAGAGGAAGGAAGAGGAATCGGAGTGATATGGTATGACTAAGACCGGATGGGCCATTATTGGCTTTGAAGCTTGAAGGGGGACAAGAGCCAAGGAATGTGTGCAGCCTCTAGAAGCTGGACAAGGCAGGTAAAGAGATTCTCCCCTAAAACCTTCAGAAAGAAAAACAGCCTTGTGGACACCTTGATTTTAGCCCAGTGAAACCCATTTTTGCCTTCTGACCTTTAGATATGTAAGATAATAAATTCATGTTGTTAGAGCCACTGGGTTTGTGGTAATTTGTTACAGCAGCAACAGAAAACTAATAGCAGTGAGTAGTGTAGACTGAATGTTTATGTCCCCCCAACCAAATTCCTGTGTTGAAATCCTAACCCCCAGTGTGAGGGTATTTGGATGTGTGGACTTTGGGAGGTGATTAGATCATGAGGGCAGAGCTCTCATGAATGGGATTAGTGTCCTTATGAAAGGGACTCCAGAGAGCACTCTCACCTTCTTTTCACCATGTGAGGACACAGTGAGAAGGTTCTGTCTATGAACGAGGAAAAATGCCCAGAGCAGGCATTGAATCTGCTAGTGCCTTGATCTCTGACTTGCCCAACCTCCAGAACTGTGAGAAATAAATGTTTGTTCTTTGTAAGCCACCCAGTCTACAGTATTCTGTTACAGGAGCCCAAAAATGTGAACAGGGATGATATGTGCCCTGCCTTCCTCA
>NW_007729260.1:100777-106146 GCF_000696425.1 Galeopterus variegatus | reverse complement strand
AGTTGCCTTTGCTTTGTGTTTGTCACATCTAGCATTTAGCTGTATGGTTCCTGTTCCTGTCTCTCAGAAGTGTAGGGTGCTACTGGGGATGAGTAGTTGAGTTCTGATAAATGTTCGTGTGGTCATCATTCTCACTGGGCAAGGCAGTGGTTCCAGAGTGAAGTGACCTTGTTACCAGTGAGAATGAAGCTCTCTGATTTGCTTTCAGCTAGATCAGAACATAGGATATCCCAAGCATATTCACTCCCCTGACTGTTTTCCTCATGATAACCTAAAGCTTATCTTGCCTCTCCTAAATGCAATAATCCTTCCCAAATATCTATGGTTAGATCCCTAAAAATAGCTGAAGTCAGACTTCTCAAAGAATTTAAGATCTAATGAGAAAAAGAGGGTTAGCAGGTGAACTTATGAAAACCCTTGTCCTTTTTTTAAAAAAAAAACTAATGTTCACTAGATGAATTGCTAAAGATAGCACACTGAATAAATACTGTCATCGTGACAATCTGCAATTCTTAAATTAGTCATAATGGCTACTGTGCAATTAATTTCCGTTTACCACCCCTTGCACACGAGAATCTTTAAGAATCTTCCTCCCACACAGCTTCAACAAGATGCTTATAAATTAGGTTTGTTTTGTGGTAGATAATAAGTATTCTGGTGAGCTTTTTTCTTTTTCATTACCTTTTTATATTGTCATTGCCTTTCTGATTTTCAGTTCTGAAACTGAGCCCCAGTTATAAAATGTGGTAACTTCCATCAAGTCTGGAGCCTGGTGTTTCCTGGCCTGGGGACTGGGGGGTGTAGCAGGCAGAAGAACCTCCCAAAGATGCCCAGTCCCCAGGATGTGTAAATATGTGAGGTTACATGGCAAAGGGAATGAACATTCTAGATGAAATTGAGGTTTTTAATCAACTGACCTCTGGGGTCCCAGATGTGTTCAGCAGCAACTTGGATGCTTGAAACAGCAAGCACCTTGTGATCTTGATTTCACTGATTAGATATTTCTCAAAACCAAACACGCTTGGTTATATAACTATGCCTATGACAATGTTGTGCCAAATCACATGCCTTCAACCCATCTGAGCTGTGTCTCAGAGCTGTCCATCTGATCTCAGGAATACATGTCTGGGCTGACAATTTTCTTTAGTGCCCTACTGTGGAGAAAAACAAAATAAACAAACACAAACCCCAAGTCAAACCACAACAAAACATCGAAAATAAAATAAATTACTTCCGACCCAATTCTGTATCTTGTAATTTTTAAAAAAATTTATGAAACTACTTTGTTGTCTACCAGAGTTAGACTTACTTTTTAACACATTTGAAGTAAACATCTTGCTGAAAAATAACATGGCCACCAATTCATTAAATGTGTCTATATTAGCATTTTGCAAATGAGGAATTGGAGGTGGCAAAGGAATCATTGCACGTGGAGCTGCCAGAGGGGCAGGGCCTCAGGTAAAGGTTTTGCTGATTGCTCTTATTGGCATGGAGCTAACTTCTCTGTCCAGGGCACTGGTAAGCCACAAATACAGTGCACTGAATATTTGGTCAAACAAACTGAGACACCCTTGAGAGACCTTCACTCAGTCATGCATCACGTGTTTATTGAGCATGTGCTCCATTCAGTGTAGAGAATAAGACCAGAGGATGTGATGTAACCAAAGCTGCCTGCCTTTAAGGATTTGAACATCAAAGTGAGAGAATGCAATTCAAACATAAAGGAACCCATATTTTAAAATATATTTATAAATTTTCAAATATATCTAAACATAAAATCATAGTTCAATGTGATAACAAATTAGCTGAAGAAGTTCATTGAAGGCAGAGGTCATCCTGCAGGAGTGTTTGGAAGGTTTCATGGCAAGGAAGGAATTAAAATGGGCCTTGAAGGAAGGCAAGGAGGATGCAGGGCTTTCTAGGTAGGGGAGTAGTGTTAGCAAAGATAGAAATGTTAGCATTAGCATAGTGATTTGAAAGAAACTCTGAGGAGCTGCTTGGCTTGAGCAAGAAGTTGTGTTGAAGCGGCAAAGCCTGAGAACAGCATGGGAACCCACCATGTGTCTGAGGTGCCAGGCATAGTTGTTACAACATGTAGAGGATATTGGAGTTTCTTATGGAAGAGAAATGCCATAATCAGAGCTGGGCTGGGGAAGATCTACCCAATGTGCTGTGGGTAGGATAGTTTGGAGCCCCAGAGGTGGGGACAGTAGATTTTTACTCCAAAGGGGAAGTCAGTAGTACTGCTCCCTGAGTTGGGAGGTGCTATTGTTGCTGTACACATTGGGACACCTTTCCTACCCCGTCCTCAAGCCACACCTGTCTTGCACTCTGAGTAGTGCTCACAATGTGGACAGATATTTATCCAGCTTCTAAACCTTTCCAAGAGCAGGCAAAGGGTATCACAGTCTTACTGAGAAACTGTATACATATATGTGTGTGTGTGTGCTCACATGTAGACATAACTTTTTATGATTACAAAAATAATGTGTATGGTGGGAGGTGCATGTCTAGTTTCATTCTTCTGCATATGGATATCCAGTTTTCCTAGCACCACTTATTGAAGAGGCATTCTTTTCCCCAATGTATGTTTTTGTTGCCTTTGTGAAATACCAGATGGCTGTAAGCCTGACAGGTGATTACTGGGTTCTCTTTTCTGCCCCACTGGTCTGAGTGTCTATTTTTTATGCCAGTACCATGCTGTTTTGGTTACTATACTTTTGTAGTATAATTTGAAGTCAGGTAGTGTTATGCCTCTGGCTTTATTTTTTTTGCTCAGCATTTCTTTGGCTATTCAGGGCATTTTGTTGTTCCATATGAATGTTAGGATTTTTTTTTTTTCTGTTTCTGTGAAGAATGTCATTGGTATTTTGATGGGGATTGAATTGAATCTGTAGATCACTTTGGGTATTGTAGACCACTTTGGGTATTGTAGACATTTTCACAATGTTAATTCTTCCAGTCCAAGAGCATTTCCATCTTTTTGTGTCTTCTTTAATTTCTTTCAGTAGTGGTTTGTAGTTCTCATTGTAGAGATCTTTCACCTCCCTGGATAAATTGATTCCTAGGTATTTTATTTTTTTTTTGACTGTTGTAAATGGGCTTACTTTCTTGGTTTCTCTTTCTGTTAGCTCATTATTAGAGAATATAAATGCAATTGATTTGGGGGCATTTATTTTGTATCCTGAAATGTTACTGATATTATTAACCAGCCCTAGGAGTTTTTTGATAAAGTCTTTAGAGAACATATTTTGCATAATTGTAGCCTTTTTTTTTTTAAAAAAAGGAAAAATTAAAACAAAAAAGAAATTCATGGAAAGTTTTCCATCTTTCAATTCTNTTCTCTTTCTGTTAGCTCATTATTAGAGAATATAAATGCAATTGATTTGGGGGCATTTATTCTGTATCCTGAAATGTTACTGATATTATTAACCAGCCCTAGGAGTTTTTTGATAAAGTCTTTAGAGAACATATTTTGCATGATTGTAGCCTTTTTTTTTTAAAAAAAAGGAAAAATTAAAACAAAAAAGAAATTCATGGAAAGTTTTCCATCTTTCAATTCTATTCTTCCATTAACTTTTTGAAGTAACTTTGTTTTTATATTTTGTTTTTTTTGAATTTTTATGCAATTAATGTTGCTAAACTTAGATATTTAATTTCTGTTCTTGATTTCTTTTTATTAAGTGGACTTGCTGATTTGTTTAGAAATTAATTTGCCTTTGAAAAGTTTATTCATCTTCCTCTGTTGAAATTAATTTGATATTTGCCTGCTTCTAGAAGACTTTAAATAGCTATCTCAAATAATTGTAGAGATTATAAAATGAAATATGTATATTTTAGTAAGTTTTACATTTCAATTTTTTGTGAAAATTTGAAGCCCTACTTTCTAGAGTATTTTGTTATTCATGTTATTTGGTTTATGTATTTGTTATTTGAACAAATAAATGTGCATATCCTTTAAGATAAAAAATAAACAGTAGGTAAAATTACATAAATAAATAAATAAATAATAAAAATAATGTGTGCTCATAGCAGAATATTTGGGAAAAAGTAGAAAAGTGTAGAGATGAAGTGAAAAACACTCATGATCTTGCCACTCAAGAAAGACCACTAACCCCTGTTAACATGTTAATTTTTCCTTCAACATTTTAATCTATGCATACATACAAGACATTACATATAAACAATTTTTAACAAAATTGAGATTATGCCTCATGTGTGTCCAGCCTGCTTTTTATGCACTGTTTAAATATATTACTTTTTTGTGTCATAAAACTATTTGAATTCATATTTAATAGCTGTGTAATATTCCACTGAATGGATTTAGCCTACTTTATTTAATCATTCTCCTATCAGATATTTGGGTTATTTCCAATTTTGTGTTATTATAAATAACATTGAGTTGAAATACAGGTTCATAAACCTTTCATTGGGTCCCTGATGGTTTCCTTGGACAGATTCCTAGAAGAGAATTTACAGGGTCAAAGGCATGAATATTTATGACTCTTGTTCACTATCGCCACACTGCTTTCCAGAGCAGTCATGTCAATTTAAACTTGCATCGACACCAACCGTCTGCCTACTTCACTCCACTGCCTTTGCCATGGTCACCAAGTATTCACCACATTGCTAAACTCAGTGGCCAGTACTCAGTACTCATCTTATTTGATCATCAGCTGCATTTGACACAGTTGGACACTCTCTTCCCTAATACACTTCTTCCCCTTGGTTTCAAGGACACCTCATTCTCTGATTTTTCTTTCTCCCTCTCAGTCTCCTTTCCTGGACTCTGCTTATCTCTTTGACCCTTAAACTGTACTCTAGAGCTCAGTCCTCTGGACTCTTTTTCATCCGTATTTGCATTCGTGGTGATCTCCAAATTCACATCTTTAAGTACTATTCAGACACTGTTGTTTTCTAAATTCTTATCGGCAGACCAGTTCACGTTCCTACAAACAAGTCTTGCACATCCACCCTCTACAGAACATTCCCATTTGGATGTGTATTAGGCATTTCACAACCAAATTCTTTATTTTCAAAGCCCCCAACCTGCTCTTTCCATAGGCTCTCCTACCTCTTAAATGCTAATTCCATTTTCTCAGTTGTTCAGGCCAAAAACCTATCAGATAATTTGAGTTATTTCCAATTTTTAATTATTTTAGGCAACACTGAGATGAATGTACAGGTGCAAAACCTCTAATGGGTTGCTTCACTTTCTCTGACATTCCACGTGTAATCTGTAAGCAGAGGCTTTTGGCTTTTCTTTAAAAAGTATACCAGAAACCAATCACCTCTCAGCACCTCAGCGCTCCACCTTGGTGAGACCGTTAGTCTGTCCCTGCGGGTTATTGTGGTGGCCTCCACCTGGT
>NW_007729260.1:96750-99198 GCF_000696425.1 Galeopterus variegatus | reverse complement strand
ATTTTTAGCATACAGTTCAGTAGTGTTAAGTACATTCACATTGTTGTGCAACCAATCTCCAAAACTCTTTTTATCTTGCAAAACTAAAACGCTATGCCTACTAAATAATAACTCTTCATTCCTCCCTGTCCCCAGCCCTGGCACTCACCATTCTATTTTCTGTCTCTATGAATCTGACTGCTCTAGGAACCTCATTCATGTAAGTGGAATCAGGTAGTGTTTGCCTTTTTGTGATTGGCATATTTAACTTTGTTTAATGTCCTCAAGGTTCATCCATGTTGTAGCATGTGTCAGAATCTTCTCCCATTTTAAGGCTGGATAGTATTTCATTATATGTATGTACCACATTTTGTTTATCCATTCATCCTTTGATAGACACTTGGGTTGTTCCACCTCTTGGCTATTGTAAATAATGCTGCTATGAACATGAGTGTACATATATCTCTTTGCTTTCAATTCTTTTGGATAAATACCCAGAAGTGGAATTGCTGGATGATATGGCAGTTCTA
Organism: Galeopterus variegatus; assembly: GCF_000696425.1. Classification (NCBI taxonomy): domain Eukaryota; kingdom Metazoa; phylum Chordata; class Mammalia; order Dermoptera; family Cynocephalidae; genus Galeopterus; species Galeopterus variegatus. The sequence continues at coordinate 98,689 of NW_007729260.1, read as the reverse complement.
TTTTTAGTTTTTTGAGAAACAACAATACTGTTTTTTGTAGTGGCTGCACCATTTTATATTCCTCCCAACAGTGCACAAGGGTTCCGATTTCTCTACATCCTTGCCGATACTTTTTATTTTGTTTACATATTTTTTTAAATAGTAGCCATGGGTGTGAGGTAGTATCTCATTGGGGTTTTGATTTGCATTTGCCTAGTGATTAATGATGTTGAACATCTTTTTATGTGTTTGTTGGTCATTTGTATATTTTCTTTTGATAAATGTCTATTCAAATCCTTTGCCCATTTTTTGAAAGGGGTGTTTGTTTTGTTAGTGTTATCTTTGTGCTTTTTGCTTTTTTCTTGCCTAGCCTCAGTGATCATTGCTATATTGGTGATGCTTGTGTTAAATCTCAAAGGACAAGTAGAAATAAGCTCAATATAATAGACTGAGGTAGAAAAGTGGGGCGTCTAAACTTGGCAAAGAGAATGGCATGTATAAATGGTAGTAGGTTAAAGAGGCCATGTGTATAATATATATTGATATTCTATCTGTAAAATTTATATGTAGTTTACACATTTTATCCATAATAAGACACATACACATTTTATCCATAATAGGACACACACACACATATATATAAACACACATACACACACACACACACATAAAATCACAAGATTTCTCAACAGTGGCACTACTGACATTCTGTGTTGGATAACTCTTTCTCCTGGGATGCTGTCCTGTGCATTGTCATGTTTAGCAGCATCTCTGGCCTCTGTCCACTAGATGCCAATAACTCCCCCCCTCCCCCTAGTTATGACAATTAAAATGTCTCCATACATTGCAAAAGTTCCTTTGGGGCAACCTCCCCTTGCCCTCGAGTTGAGAACCACTGTTAGAAGAGGGAAAGTTAGGGGCCAGCCCGTGGCTCACTTGGGAGAGTGTGATGCTGATAACACCAAGGCCACAGGTTCGGATCCCTATATGGAGATGACCAGTTAGCTCACTTGGGAGAGCATGGTGCTGACAACACCAAGTCAAGGGTTAAGATCCCCTTACCTGACATCTTTAAAATAAAAAAAAAAGAGGGAAAGTTAGATAGATAGGTAGGTAGGTAGATAGATAGGTAGATAGGTAGGTATGTATGTAGATAGACAGATGTGTGTGTGAGAAATAGAATGAATGCTGGTATATTGTGATTAAAAGCCTTATCTATAGCAGGCTCTGTTTGTGTGGAAGTCAATATTCAACAACCTTTCAATTGTCAGTGGGTTTAGAGGTCAGTTATGCTTGCATCTCTCTCATACTCTTTGTGAGCTTACATTGATATTTTTGTTATTTCTGATTGAGCACTAACTGTGCAAAAGGTCTACCATTAGGACTCAGTTATACAGTAAATTATAGCATTATCCTTTTCTATTCAGAGAAAAGTCTACTTACCTGTGTTATGAGACTGTTCTCAAAATATTGAACTAGAGTTTGTTTCCTTGCCTTTCTGGGATCTCTGGCAGAGTGAGAGACTAAGAAAACCTTAGCTTTCACCCCAATTTCATAGATTGCACAAAGAAAGAACAGAGAGGACAGGCAGTTATATAAAGTAACATATTCATCAATGATATTGTTAGATTCACTCAGCAGCAGGAAAGGGTGCATTCTGGAAAGATTTCTGGGGAGGTCTTTGACATCTCCAGTACTGATTTTGACTGGTTTAAACATAGATAAGCTTGCAGGCTTTTGAAAGCATAAGCTGACTAAGCACAGTCCCTGCCTGATTCCTGACTTCCACGGGTGTCCTTTGCAATTTGCAACACACCATTAAAATTAGGACCAGTGTTATTCTGCTTTCCCAGGAATTTCCTGAAAAAAGAATCACAAGTAAATATATATACACATACACATACATATATATATATATACACATACACATACATATATATATATATACACATACATACAT
>NW_007729260.1:81528-96002 GCF_000696425.1 Galeopterus variegatus | reverse complement strand
ATTCTGCTTTCCCAGGAATTTCCTGAAAAAAGAATCACAAGTAAATATATATACACATACATATATATATATATATATATATATATATATATATACACACATACATATATATATATACACATACACATACATATATATATATACACACATACATATATATATATACACACACACATACATATATATATATATATACACACATACATATATATATATATTTATGTTGGTAAAGCCTTAAAAACTTGTCCAGCTCTAATGTGAGACACAGACAAGTCATTTACAGTGAATGGCCAAATCAGTAGATATTGGTTATATGAGGTTCTCACCCCTAAGGCAGTGTCACGTTCCATCATGGGCTGGAACAGATGAGAGTGATCGTTTAAAGCAGCCATTATATTTAACAAGCTGACAATTACCTTCTGATTGATTTTCAATCTGGAGGTATTGATATTTGCTAATAGAGGGTGTTTTTCTTAAAATATTATAAGAGATGCAAAATGGATGAAAAATAAATGTAAAATGTAACATAGTGTTTTTTCTCTGACCTTTTGTGTTTTCTTAAGATTATGTTTTAAAAATGCATGTAATGTGAGATTTACTCTCTTAACAAACTTCCAAGTATACAATGCAGTGTTGTTAACCATGTGTACACTGTTCTACAGCAGATCTCTAGAACTTTTCATCTTGCATGACTGAAACTTTATACTCAATAAGCAATTCCCTAGTTCCCCCTACACTTATTCCTTTCATTTTTATCCACAAAGCTCGGGAATGATGGTAGTCAAGATGGAGATAAATAATCCCCAAATCACATCTATTTATCCCCAACCTGCTTGGCATCATTTATGGCATTAGTTATGCTCTTATCCTGGGTGATTTAAAAGTAGATATTAACATTTATTTGGCAGTTATGTGCCTGGAACTGTGCTAAACCCCTTTAATTATTATTTCATTTAATCCTTTCAGCAGCATTGTGAAGTAGGTACAATTACTATCTCCTTTTCCTATAGATGAGATAAAAGACTTGGAAAAATTGAGTAACTTCCTCATGTTTATGTATAAAGAAGCAGACTTAGGATTTGAACTCAAGACATTTGCACCTAGCGTCTATACCATTAATAATCTGCTAGACCATATTTGAAATCCCCCTCCTCCCCTTCCAGCGCACACATACACTCACCACAGATCTTTTCTCAGGGCGAGGTGGATAAATAATCAAAGCGTAATGGAGTAAAAGCAAAACAAAATAAAACAAAAATATCCAGTGGGATCTCTGCCGTATTCATATTGTCAAAACCATGGAAATGCAGAACTCACGGACGTCTAAACAGCCATCACCATGGCTTATACACCCGTATACCTACAATTGAAAATGGGGAAGGTAAGGATTATACATTTTTTTGTTTTCGTAGAAACAAGCTATCACCGTGAACTTTACTACAAGTCACATGCCTAGTCCATAAATTCAGCCCACAGATATATTTAATTTGTGCACAATTTTATTAATCCAATTTTAAATATTTTGAAGAATGATGTGCTCTTTCCAATTAAGTACAGTTCCCACCACTTCTTGTCTTGCTTTATCTACTTCACTCATTTACAGGCATTTGAATTTGAAATCCCTGTTTAACAATAAAAATTTGGGTGGGCATGGGATGATTTTCTTATATATGTGGCATATTGATATACAACACACATATTTTACCTTGAGGTTTAACTTCTGACAGATCATTTGCTCCCATTATATTTATGTTAATATTGTGTCCCCTCCTTTTTGTTTGAGCACTAACAATGAACATTATATTTCCCTCTTGGATTCCTGTTTTTAATTCTTGATGTTGCCTTGGTCAGAGGTAGATATGAGTCAGAGGAGAAAAGAATTTTCTTGAAGCTGCTTGTTTTTGTGGGTTTCTTAGAGATGCTTTAAAGAAGAGTAAAGACTTGTTTCTCTGACTTCTACTTGTTTCTTGGTAAACATACTAAAGTGCTATGGTTTTAAGGTTGAGTAAAGTGTAAAAGTGTTGTTGTTGTTGTTGTGTGTGTGTGTGTGTGTGTGTGTGCACGGGGTGGGGGCTGGGTTTTGAGTACATACTAAAGTGCTATGGTTTTAAGGTTGAGTAAAGTGTAAAAGTGTTGTTGTTGTTGTTGTTGTGTGTGTGTGTGTGTGTGTGTGTGCGCACGGGGTGGGGGCTGGGTTTTGAGTCAATCAGAAGAGTAACAGGTGAGCTGCTTTCCTCCTGAACCTCAGTTTCCTTATCTGTAAAATGCAAATGGATACCTACGTCACATGATTTGTGTGAGGTTTTGATAAAATATCAGGTAAAGCGCTCAGCACAGGTTAAATATCCAGAATGTGTAAGTTTCTATTTCTTTTCCTTTCATTCTTCTCAGAAAGGAGGACTGAATAGAGACACTGCGGTTATATCAAAGCATACAAAAGGATTTCTGATGAGAATGTCAGAGAAAAAGGTCGCAATAAAAATGTACTCTTGCCAACAGAAGCTCCATAAAACTGCCACACAATGTCAATATGCCTTATCATGTATAAATTCACTTTCATATATGTGAGTGCACAAATATAAAGCATCTGTCTATGTGTTAGTGTACGTGTGCACATGAATATGTGGTGTTTGGGTGTGGGGTAAGGTGCTTGTAAATGCAAGTGTTTGTGTGTGTGCATGTGTGTGCACAAGCAGAAGAAACAGAAGAAGAGAATACATTGCACAAGATATTTGATGGTAACTCTTATTCATTATACTGTAACTCATGGTATGTAAAATAAAGTTCACTTATGATGTTGGTCTTATCTTCCAATTAAAATCATAGGCACGAAGCTTCTTTATACCTGCATAAAATAAGCAGTTTAATTTCTTTGCACCATGGGAAAAATAATTTCATTGCCTATTATGTAGCCTGCCTGTACATGGTATGAAGCAAGCGCAGTTAGTTCTGAAAGCCTCTTTCTTACCCAGCGTATCTGTCCTCTCACACTCTGGAAGCGCCATGGATGCCTTCTCTGAGGTTTTCTCAATGGTAGCTGGGGTGCTTTTACCAGTTTTCCCTACCCCTTCCCAGTGCCGTGGGAGGAAGAGGTTATTCTATGTCTATGAAATACCCATCTCACAGCTTCTTCCTGGATTATTCACACATGAATAAAAAAAGAGTTGTTATACTGCATCCATTTCTTAAAAATTTGCTGATAATCCGTGATGACTTATTTTAAAGAAACCAAAGCAAGTATTTGAGAAAAGGAAGTAAGCTTGTCTTGGAAGCTGTAAAGGAATAAAAGGGGAAAGGGCTATGAATTTTAGCAATTAAAAGGCCTAAATTTGTTTTAAAGCTTCCTTTATAGTACTAATATATACCCTGGGTTACATTTTTAAAATCCTGCTAGTTAATATTTTTTTTTTTATAAGGTGTGGAAATATTTTCTGGCTTTATTTTTTACTTTGGGCGCCGTGGATCAGACCATGTGATAGAAGTAGCCCCAACGATTGGTGGCAGTCTACCCAAAGACAGGGAAAACTGTAAGAGGAAATAAACTCACTTGTTCATTCAGCCATTCAGTAAATACTTGGAACTCAGAGAAGCTGAGTTGAACTGGCTAATAAAGTTCAAAAAGGCTTTGTTGCTGATGAAGCCAGAGACATAAGCAGGGGACAGATTTTGCCAAGCTGTTCTATGGATTTTGAAATACAGGAAGATCATCGTTAAGCCATTGAACGGTTTTCAGTAGGGAAATGTCAGAATCATATTTGTATTATAGGATGATTGCTCTGGCCACAGTATGCAAAATGGGTTGGAGGGGACAATGCAAAAGTGGTGAGACTGGCTAGGGGTGGCTTAAAGTAATCCAGTGGAGGGATTGTCATGTTTTGGACTAAGACAATCACAATAGGTAGGGAGAGGATGGATTTGGTGTTAATTAGTAGGTAAAATAGGCATGGCTCAGAGACTAATTAGTTTTAGAAGGTGAGTGAGAAGGTGGAGTCGAGAATGAATCTCGGCCTCTTTGTTTCACATGGATGGTTGGTGGAATCATTCACTGAGCCAGGGGACACTGGGGGAGCAATAAGCCTGGGATAAGGGACCAGTGTAGGGCTTCTTGAGTTTAGGGTGCTTGTGGCATGTCCAAATAGAAGAATCTTCTAGGCAGCTGAGTTTTCAAGTCTGAAATTGAGGGGGGGGGGACTGAATTAAGATTTAATTTGTAAGTTGTCCCCAGGAAGATGGTAGTTGAAAAATAAAAAGAGATGATAGTAAATAATAAGAAGAAATGATAAGAAATAAAAGGAAAAAATAGGGAGTGGAAAAGGTCACTGAGTAACCATTTATGTTGAGTGAAAAGAGAAGAAGATCAAAATGGAGGGATGAGGAATACCCATAATTACAGGAAAATCAGAGAAAGTTGAGCATCCAGAAAAGATAAAAAGGAAAACCAGAGAAATATGATGTCAGGGAAGCTCCTGCAAGAGAATGCTGCAAGAAGGATGGAATTGTCAGTGGAATCAAAGGCTGCTAAGAGGTTAACTAAGGAAAAGGTCTCTATGTCTATTGGGTTTAAATATTAGAAAGTCAATCATTCCCTTAGTGAGACCAATGTCAGTGGAGTACTATGGGAAGCAGCCAGATTGCATTGCTTGGAGGGGGCAGTTGAAAATATAATCATAGCTATCCCTTGTCAAGAATATATATTATGTCAGGTACTCTAAACCATTTCGGGTATCATCAGACTTGTTATTGTTGAGGAAACTGAGGCCTCTTGAAGTTAAGTAACTTTCCCGAGGTGATAAAATATGAAGAGAGAACTGTTGAGATTTGAACCTGCTCTCTCTGATGCCGTCGTCTTTTCACTACACCATTCTGTTTGTTTGGCATAGGATGACAAAACTTACTGGGCAGCGGAATTTTCCCAAGGGCATTTGGGGATATGTGCTTTGGAAAATATCTCTAACAAAGAAATCATAAAACCACTTACATAAGTTAAATAAGTAAAAAAAAAAAAAAACTTCAGAAAAAACCAAAATAAACAATGGGATCGTAGGCGTTCCTTCCAATGGTGGAAGAGTGATACTGTGATGGAGATCAACATGGAAAATAGAGCGAGTGAGCGAGCGAGAAAGATAGAGAGAGAGAGAGAGAGAGAGAGAGATCAGGGGACAGAGGGCTATAATAATATACTCCCGGTACCTAAATGATGGACTTCAAAAATGAAGCCCACTTTTATAGGCAGACCTAGCCTTGCACCTTATTTTAGTTCAATTCATCAAATGAAAGACTAAATCAGGAAAAAAATATAATAACAATGTTTTATATAGAGGCCCAGATGCCCCTTTATGTGCTGTGATATATACAAATACAGATGACTTTATATTTACGCTTTAATTTCTTGTATCTGTTCTCTCCTACTAACTCTATCTGTATCTTCTCCTCTGTCCTTTCCTTAGATCATGCTTCTTAGTGATCCTGAAATGGAGAGCAGCATATTGATCAGCTCAGACGAAGGGGCTACCTATCAAAAGTATCGGCTCACCTTCTCCATCCAGAGTCTGCTCTTCCATCCCAGGCAAGAGGACTGGGTGCTGGCCTACAGTATGGACCAAAAGGTGAATAAATACTGTTTTTATTCACATCTTGTCACCCAAATACCAGCCTGTGAATAGCACTAGTTTGCTCAATCCAAATTTTGAAGGGGATTCAATGACATTTCATCATTCCAACTAAGTAATTTTATCTGCAGCAACTAACTTTTCTTTTCACTCTTAAGCATCAAAATATTCAGGCAGATGTATTTCATTTATTGGCAATGCTGTTTATCTTTTCACATTTCCAATGGCTTTCCCTATAATTTTGCTTATTTGACCTTATTTAAAACAACCCTGTGAGGTAAGTAGGACATAGGTAATTATAATAATTTTGTAGTGGCTATAGTAAACAAAGGTGCAGAAAGGCTAAAGTGATTGTTCAAACACTCCAAGCTAGAAGCTGGGGAAGCCAGGATTAGAGTGCATGTTGTCAGATTCCAAGTCTAGGGCATATTCCATCACACCATGCTGCCTTGATTTGGTGGAATCCAAATATACCTGTGGTCTTAGTTTAGCAATGGAAGGGAAGCCTCAAACAGCCAATTTTATTATTTTCTAAGAAATACATTAAAGATGTAATGGCCCAATAAGACCTCCTCTTTGAGCTCCAGATCTATATATTCAGTTGTATACTTGACATTGTCTCTTGTATGTCTCAGAAACCTCTCGATTCAACATATTTCAAAAACGGACTCCTGACCTTTCCCCAATGGAGCTGGCACTCTTCCAGGATTCCCTAATTCTATCTATTCAGTTGTAAAATCAGAAACCTAGGAGTTATCCTAAATACTTTCTTGTTCCTAGCCCACCATCTCTGATCCCTCATCAGGTCTTCTCTCTAAATATCCCTTGATTCCATCCACTTCTTTCTATTACCACCATCACTCAGATACGAGTCACATCTGTCATCTGAACTATTGAGAGCCTCTTCCAGTGTGTTCACACTATAACATGAAAAAAATCCCCGAATATAGGATTTCGTGCCTTTGCTTAAACCCCCTCAGTATCTTCTCATCCTTCATAGTCAGAAGACCACAGTCCTCCATAGGGTCTTGCAGCTCCTGCCTGGTCAGGTCCTTCCTTCTGTCTCCTGATTCACTGTTATCCCTACCTTGAATGGTCCCTTTCGGTCCCTCACTCCAGCTGTCCCTCTTGCTTACTGTCTATCCTCTTCCCTAACGTGAGCATCATCATTGTCAAATCTCAGACCCAGCGTCACTTTCTCAGGGCATGTCCCTAAACTCCCTGACGAAATCTAACACCCTTTGATGTTCTTTCACATGGCACCGTGTACCACTCCTTCAGAGCACTTGTCGCAGTTGAGATTTTACATCCATTTGCATGATTTTTGCATCATCTGCATTCCTCACTGGATTACAAGCTTCAGGAAGGCAGGGCCAGGTCTGCTTTTACTCTGTTTTTGTTGTTGTTGTTGTTCTTAATGGCGTTTTTATTTATTTTTATTTGTTATTTTCTGTTGAAACATAGTTGATTATACATATCTGTGGGGTGCAGGGTTGAATATCAATACCTGTTGCAGCATGGGTCCCTGCATAGTATCTGGGACCTAATCAGTGCTCAGTATATATATGTTAGGTGAATGAATTAATGGATGGATGCCTGAAAACCATAGTAATGAGCCCTCTGTATTTGATCAATTTATACTAGTATCTGGGACCTAATCAGTGCTCAGTATATATATGTTAGGTGAATGAATTAATGGATGGTTGCCTGAAAACCATAGTAATGAGCCCTCTGTATTTGATCAATTTATACTTAAGAAAAGAGACTTTATTCTTTGTTGTATTTCCTACCATTTCCAGAACCTCAGTACAGTGCTTGATGCCAAACTATTATGTTATACTGTTGTAGAATCAGTCAGTGGAAGGAAACAGATAATTATGAGCACTGTCTTGCATAGAGATATCCACAGAATAACCTCGGTTGAAATAGCATCTTCTCTCTGCTCTCTCAAATCTGGAAACAGTTGCTTCTCAGTATATATCTGATGATATGATTGTGAGTTTGTGTGTGTGTGTGTGTGTGAGTATGTGTGATGTCAGCACCTTTAAACAATAATTTCAACATAACCTTTATATCTCTCATTAACAGAGCCTCATGGTGGGCACCAGTTGCTTAATGCAATCCCCTAAGGACACCCAAATGACATTTGCAGAACAAAAACCATTGCAAATACATTTCTTTCATGGCATCAAGTGGATATTGTATGAAAGACTTAGCCAAATGTCAGATAGTCTGTGAGTTTAGATGCTTAGTATAGCCAGAAATTTTGAAGCTGTATTGGAAAAACTAAGTTATTTGGAGGCTAAGTGGTTGGATGGTGACTCATTTCAATGAAGCTCAGAACTCTTAAACCATATTTTTATTTATACAGAGACAAGCTGGGTTAGAAGCAACAGACTTCTCATACCAAGAGGTTGATAAACCAAATGCAGTATGCTTCGTGTGTATCTAGGGGTATTCTTTTTCTCTGTCTCCACAGCACTGAGAACATCTGTGGCAATGCACATGTAGTGCCCTTGTGGATAAAATACATTTGAAATACTTTCAGGCTTGGCAGCTGCTTTTTCACTGAGTAAAAATATTTGGAAATGTGGCAGTGGGTGTTGATGAATTTTCCTAATCATGCTGCACCTCTGTAGATGTACTGTTCCTCTGGTAGTCTTCCTTGTAGACATCCCTTGCATAAAGTGGCTGAATGTTTTTCAGGCCCATAAAATTTCTACCTGGTGCCTGGCCATTCTTCTTTTAAATTGATGGTGTGAGGAGGCAGAAGATGTCTCTGGCAACATTAGCAGAGATGGCATAAAACACCTAGCCCCAGTCATCCAAGTTGCAGAAGAGTTTTTATTTTGGGGGTAATTCAGCGGTTTGGAGGCAAGGAGAGTGGTACTGTGCAGCTGCAAATGAAGATGAAATGTAGCTGAGACTGATGTACAGATGTGTTGTTTCAGACCAGAGTCTTCTCTGATGGGCATGTGTCCAGGCAGCTGCTTCCTTCTAGAGAAAATGAGAAGTACTAGTATTAAGGTAACTGCAGCATCAAAGGGAGATGCTTGTGGTGAGGAGTGAATTGATGTTTCCATTATTGTGCCTTTGATGAAATGCGCCAGCAATTTCTTTAGAGTCAGTCAGGCTATCTCATTATATGTTATATGTATTACAAAAGGCCTAATTGAATGACTTTTTAAAGGGACAATATCCAATTGCTTTACTTTTCAAACTGCCACCCCAAAGCTGCAGGAGACTTGCCAGTAGATTGCACTTGGTAAAGGCACTGCTGGCGAATTAAGGAAATACCTTCTGGATAAAATAAAATTGCATCTAAAATTTGAGAGATGCATGTAACTTTCTGTTAGTTGAGATGCTGGATGGTGAGTTATGAGTTAACTGGGAAACATGGTTACCCGATACTGGTCAAAGCGTGGTTGTGGGGGAAGATCATCCAAGTCTTCCAAGGCTGCACAGGGATGAGGGGCAAGTGTACCTTATATGCGATCGTGCTGGAGGACCAGGCCTCTGCCATCTTGATCATCCTGACCACCCAAAGTCCTGTTTCCCAATCAGTTTGACTTGGGTTTTTGACCAGTTCCTTCCATTCTGACCATTCCAGGAGCTTCCCAATTCCTCCTAATTCTTGTGTCAGCTCCTCCTCTGCCTTACAGATTCTCCTGCCATCTTCCATTTTAATATAAAAGACTCAGTACTTAATAAAGACAAGAGATTCATTCTTGGGTGTATGAATCTTTGGAGATGTTTTACAAGAATCTTTGAAGTTTAAAAAAAGCAGTGGAAGTAATAGGTTATGGTTGACCAAATTGGAAATGATAAAAGAAAAACTATTCCTTTTCCCTCATCTTGGAACCAAAGCTCTATAATTTCTTTTGAGGGCTATGTATTTATCAGTTATTTAAGAGGTAGAATTCTCTTTTGTTTCCATCAGGCTATTTCTTCACTGATGACAAAAACAGCTTACATTGTGATGTTTTTGGATTAGCTGGAGGGCTCAATAATCTTATTAAACCTGAGATTTTTTGTAAGATTTTGAGATGGGTTTTGAAGACAGAGCAATCCTAGTAATAGCTGCTGTTCTCACTGCTGTAGAAAGCTGGATGTTTTAACATCCCTCATTTTGACAGCTAACTCAGTGTAGTTTTTTAAAAAATGGGCATATGCTCATGTATTCACAGATACATACACCTGGCACAGGGGTCCTTCCATACACGATGGAGAGTTGAAAATAGCTGTTTTTCTGCATGAGAGGTGGGATTACAAAACTCTCTATTACCATTTATCTTTTTGGCAAAATGAAACTTTAACAAATACAGCTGACTTTGGAGATCGGTGACAAGGAACTCAATGAGATTTCAGACTCCATTGTTTTCAGACACTGCTGGGCTAGATTGGTCTAGAATTGCTGATCATTTCTATGCAAAATGCCCTTTTCGAAACACTAGCACACATAATGAAGGGTTGCTGTTTTAGTAGTTGGAGAAGGGGGAATGCTGCTGAAGGTTTTTGTTGAAAACCTACTACCAGACAAGTTCAATAGTAGCTGACAGATCAACCAGCTAGTTAAGAAACTGATGCAGTTTTAGGCATGGTGGTAATCTGGGGCTCAGTAGGGAGGAGGTGGTAGTCCCATGTAGACTTTGGTGATTGGACCATACCTGGGCTGCCACGTCATGAGCAAGGTGCTGGAAAATTAGAGTGTATCTGTAGTATGGAGGGCCTGAAAATTCAACAGGAAATTTAAACTTGTACTTCTGGAATGCTGGATACAAATGAAGCTGTGCCTTTCATTTATATTCTCATTTTAAACCCTCAGATTAAAAATGTAATTGTATTCAGATCCTCCAGGATTAGTAGGCGATGATAACTTTCTCAGTAGTTATTGGCAGAAACAGGCTTCTTGTCTAACCACCTGGTGGGGATGAAGTTGATGGGGATTGACTAGGGATGTCCATGGTTTTGAAGCTTTTCCTCCTTGAAATAGGAGTAGGACTGAAGGACACTTTTTACTTAAACAAAAACATTGCATTTTCATTAAGTCTTCTCCCATTCCTAAAAAACCATTTGTGCATCATTTAAGACAAAGAAAAATCCATAGTCTCATTCACCTATGACATGCAGCAACTACTCTTACAGATAGATGTCTCTCAGTACAGTGGGGATGTGCTATTTCCATCACCATAGAAACACCCAGGGGTGGAGTTTATTAGTATGTTTTTGTGTTGCTATAACAGAATACCTAAGACTGGACAATTTATAAAGAACAGAGGTTTATTTTGGCTTATAATTCTGGGACAGGTGCATCTCGTGTGGGCCTCAGGCTGCTTCTACTCATAGTGGAAAGCAGAAGGCAGCCGGCGGGTGCAAGCAGATCATATGGCGAAAGGAAGCAAAGAAGAGAGAGAAAGGAGGTTCCAGGATCTTTTAAACAACCAGCTTTCATGGGAACTAATAGAGGGAGAACTCACTCACTACCCGCATCCCCCGGGGAGAGAATTAATCCATTTATGGGGGATCTTCCACCATGACTCAAACAGCTCCCAACACTGCCACACTGGGGATCAGATTTCCACATGAGTTCTGGGAGGACAACACATCCAAACTCCATTATGGAGCAACCACCTAGTGGGTCAGGGACATAATCAGAGATACCCTGTGATGTTCAAATGTCGCCACTCATCTATTTGAGCTCAGTTCTGAGTGACAAAACTGGCTTAATGTAAACTATGAACTTGCATTCAATGAGGGTGGTGCAGTAAGGATCTCCATCCATGTCAACATTGCTCACAAGAACATTATCTTAAAAAAACAACCTTCAGCAAAGTTACAGATCCAGTTGCCTTTGTCCTCCCAAGCCTGCTTTTTCTGTATAATGTCTCAGACTTGTGGGTCTCCTCCTCTACCTTCTGGGTGTCCACATAGAACCTGACACCCTTCTTTGAGGAAAAGAACACTTGCTAAAATAGTTAATGGAAGATGCAACATATATACACTTAGAAAAGGGTACTCAGGGAGGTGACAACACCTTTTCCAAAGCAATTGTGCTCTCTTGGCAGAAATTCAGCCACGGCAGTGTTTTAGTGAAGACAGGTGGCTGTAGCCACAGTCAGGCAAGAGGTGGAGCAAGGCAGCCTCACAGGCAGCTTGCTCTGTGTTCTTCCACCTGCTCCCTCTATGGACTGACCTGTACTTGTGCATGTGCTGATCCTTTGTGCTCACACCACTGCCTTAACTCCAATCTTTTTGCCTAATACAGACCCCAGATTTCCAGTTTAACAGTTGGACAAAGGAATTCTGCTTGTCCCTTCCTTTGCAAGCCTCTCTGGTCTTATGCTCTTATCTACCTGACCAGACCATGTCTTTTATTCTCCTTCTATTCTCTGCCTACATCTTGATCGCTGACCCTGGTATACCAACCTCTGGTCTTCCCCCTACCCCAGGTTTATTTGTTTATTTAAATTAACACGTAATTGTATATCCTTATGAAGTACAAGCTGATGTTTTGATACACATATATGTTATGTAATAATTGGGTCAGGGTAGTTAATATAATCACCACCTCATGCATTTATCATTTCTTTGTGGCAAAAACATTCAAAAGCCTCTCCTCTAACTATTATGTAATATATAAAACTTAACTGTTAACTGTAGTCATCTGACTATGCCATAGAACACCAGAACTTATTCCTCCTATCTAATTGTAATTTTGTACCCATTGGCCATCCTTTCCCTGTTTTCCCTCTCCCGTTCTCATCCCCAGTCCCTGGTAACCAATGTTCTATTCTGTCTCTATAATATCTATAATATCTCTTTTTATTTGTTTATTTATTTTTAGCACCTGACTTTTTAAAAAGTCAGGGCCATTCTTTAAACCTTTTTAATCTAACTGTAATATACATAAAGAAATGTGAACATATCATGAGCCTGATGAATTTTCATAAACCGAATATACCCATGAAACCAGCACCCTTATCAAGAAACATAACTCCTTGTGTGCTTTTCTGGTCACTACCTTCCACCCTCAGTGGGGTCACTATCAGTCAGCATCATTTTTAATTGTATGCAGATGATAATATCAGGCTAAACTGCTGAAGAAACAGACAAAAGATAAATTCTGCAGAAGAAAGGTTAGAAGATGGCAGGTAAGGTACATGATAAATGAGAAATGTTTTAAATGTTAACACTGGAGAATTGGACTGAACCAAATGCAATAGTGTGTTGTCATTGAATAAGTCCAACTAATTTAGAAAAATAGAAAGGTTAGAAGATGGCAGGTAAGGTACATGATAAATGAGAAATGTTTTAAATGTTAACATTGGAGAATTGGACTGAACCAAATGCAATAGTGTGTTGTCATTGAATAAGTCCAACTAATTTAGAAAAACCGTAAGGAAACTTTCAAAAAAATGTTCATTTAAAATTAATTAAGTGGATTTCTGTTTTTAAAATGTATTGTTTTCTGTACCATAACGATGATGCCCTATTTTGGCAAAGTGGTGGTGTAACTCATATTCTGAAATAGTATTGATGGGCATGCAAATGAGTTTTCCTTCCTGGAAAACATTTTGCAATATATATTGGAAGATGCACACATATGCATAACTTGATCCAATGATGCAGTTACTAAACTTCTGAGACTATACCAATGGAATAATACCATGAAGCTGTAGGCATAATGATGTCTGTAAAATTCATTTGTAATGGGAAAAAGTGGATGGAAACTTAATGAATGCCTAACATTAAGAGACTTAAAATCATGATCCATACATTTGCTGGGATTTTATGCAACTGTTAAAATGGTGGTCATGATGATTGTGTAGCAATGTTTACACATATTAATATCTATTAAATATAATCATATTTCATATTACATATAATATATGTGAATGCATAATAATACATACTAAGTAAAGAAGTGCTCTTTAAATGCAGGTATGCAAAAAAGAAAAGAAAAGAAAAGAAAAAAGGAAGAAAGGAAAGAAGGAAGAAATGAGAAATGAAAATAGAAAGGAAGGAAAGTAAGAAGGAAGAAAAAAAGGAAATAAGGAGAAAAAAATTTTTAAAATCTAAGGAAATATTCCCAAATATTAACTGGATCTATTAGGATGATGGAATTATATTTGTGGGTTATTTTCACACAGTTTGTTTTTCTATTATTTCATTAGATTGCTTTTATAATTAAAAATTCTGAAAGTATTCTACCATGAATAGTTTATGTTCATCCTAATTGTAAGGCATTACTCTTAACAAAGGTTTTAGATGTGAATAGGGTTGATTTAGCTGAAATCATTTTAAATCATTATTTAAATCTTTTTTTCAAGAGGCAGTGTATTGTAGAAGAAAATTTTCCTGAACTAGGAATACACTGAGCCTGAGGTTTCTCTCTTCTGCTTCATTTTTCACTGTGGTCCCTTTAGAACTGTGAAACTCTAGGAATTATTCTTCTCTCCTAACAAAAAGTGGGCTCTTGCTGGATATAACCTCAATCTGTATTATTTACAACTCAGCAATAGATATAGGTTTTATAATTTAGAAGGCACCCACTATAGATAGATGTTAAGGAAGTGATTTATTCTGGTAGTTTTTCAGATGAATTTTCCAGCTCTTTCCCAAAATTGAATTAGTATTTGCTTATTTGATTTGACAGCTGTAATGGAAAGAAATACTTCTGGAGCCAGGGTGTGTAGACGTATCCAGTGAATCGAGGCTTGAGCCTAGAAACTCTTACATGCCCCATGTTATATTATTCAGACTTGGACATATAGGTGCTTCTTGGAAATGGAGATATACATATCCTTAAGTACCTCCTGTGTGTGGGCATTGACAAGTGCTTTTCTACACATTATTACATTGAAT
>NW_007729260.1:72170-81304 GCF_000696425.1 Galeopterus variegatus | reverse complement strand
CTTAAGTACCTCCTGTGTGTGGGCATTGACAAGTGCTTTTCTACACATTATTACATTGAATACTCATAGAAAGCTGCAAAGTGCAGATTATCATTCCAAGTTATAGATGAGCATGTGACTCTTGGAGGCAATGCTAACTTGCTGAAGGTGACACAGCCCGTGAGTGGCCTGGCCTGCTCTCTGTCCTAGGTCTGGCTGAGGTCCGACCACACGTCACTCTCTCTGGTAGATAGATGGACTCTGTGTTGCTTTGGGACAGAACTCCTGTGGGTGACTTTACACTGAAGCCCCAGCCCCAGGGAGCACTGTAAGAGTGAGACAGCAGGTCAGTCATGTTGAGCTCAAACCTGCAAATGATCCTATGGTTCTCTGTCACATCCCTCAGTTGATGGCACTTCCTGGGGTGGGAGTTTGAAGAGAGAAGCCATCAACCTGCTTAGTACTGATAAGACTTTAAACTAATTAATTCTGCCACAGGCAGAAAATAAACAACAAGGTAGTTGTGTTTTGGGGAGTTTTGTTCAGTTTTACTCACTTTTTCCATTAATTTGTTCAAATCTTTAGGTTAATATATAGGTTAAACCAAAGTGTTTGTCATTTAAATAGGTAATACTATGATCTGAAGTTTTTAAAGGAAGCTTATGGAGACAGCATCTTTAATATGGAAATGAAGATAGAAGTTGAAATCATTTAACTTCATTTACAAATCATGAATATGTATTATGATTTAAATGAAAAGAAGGACTAAAGCAGATATAGTGTTTGTTCAATTTGCTAAAGAGAAGACAATTTGTCAAGATTTTCCCCCCAAAACTCAAGCAATATGGAAATGTAGAAAAATCAGACCCCCATGTTAATTCTGTGGCATGATGAATATTTTTATAATCCTAATTAGTACCAGTCATTTAGTTTAGCAATTTTCCCCAATCTAGGCAATTTGAAATTAAAATAGATGCCTTGATTTCAAAACTCATTAGCAAAGAAGCACCCTTCTCCCTAACCAGTTCATTTAAAATGCACACACTGAATGAAGTGTGGAACACTTGTGTTGTCAATCGGCATAAGTGAAGTGAGTCTTAATTGGAAGCATTGTGAAGTATTTGTACTGCTGCATGTTTCATTGCAGTGTAATATATCATTCATTAAATGTAACAAAAGCAACTTTTAAATGGTTTAATTAAGCGGAGTTTTTGCACTCGGTAATTTTTATAAAGTTGAATGTCACAATTGTTTGCATTTGAAGTGCTGATGGGTATTAATGTCAGGAATACGAAGTCTGACTCTGCATTTATCACTCCGATTATGCAAAGAATGGCAGGTTTAATGTGAGAGGAGAAAATTAATTATGGAACACTGACTTCTTACTTAAAAGAACTCGTGTGCATATTGTCCTCATGAATTTAGACATGGAAACTTCAGAAGTACCTGATTTATGGCTGAGGATGGAGGGGCAGGGCCTGACAGAGGACCGGTAGTGGAATGGAAGGAGAAAATAACAGTTGGGGATTTTTCTTGTTGTAATTTCTTTTTTAACCAGGAGAGGAAGTAGTAGGTGGAGAGAAATGCTATCCAATGTATTTTCATCTATTCAAAAGAGCAATTGAGATGTGTGGCAGTGCAGATCAATGTTCTGTGTAAGCAGAAGGTGGTGGGAGTGGGAGAGGAGGAAATTGGCTCCAGACCAGGGAAATGCTGCAAATAGGGACTCCACAGAAGTCCCCAACGGGGGCCAGATAGCAAGGAGTTCAAGGCTGCTTTTTCCAGTGGAAGAGGATGCAGAGTGGGTTGCTATAGTGGCAGTTCTATAGGCAAGGGCTATAAGACAAGTGTAGAAGCCACTGTTCCACTGATGTTTATTCTCTATGTAATCCGGATGTCAGCTATTGCCTCTTATTTATGGATTATTTCAGCCCCACATCACCGAGAATACAAAACTTGGCATGTCACTGATTTCCATGAGAAATCCAATTTTAGCAGACACTATTGATGTGCTGCCATATCCATTTG
The DNA here is from genome assembly GCF_000696425.1 of Galeopterus variegatus. Taxonomy (NCBI): domain Eukaryota; kingdom Metazoa; phylum Chordata; class Mammalia; order Dermoptera; family Cynocephalidae; genus Galeopterus; species Galeopterus variegatus. Next base: position 79,297 of record NW_007729260.1, on the reverse strand, counting down.
GTATTCCACATTAGTGTGCTCCCACAGACTTCTGACTGCCAATATTTCCATTTCTTTGCCTGTGGGCTTTCTCCGAAGTCTCTGGAGGCCACTCTACCCCTCTGTATAGCAAGCTCTAGAAGGGCCAGAAAATTAACATCTGGGAGCAGCCTTACCCCATGACTGACAGAATTTGGTATATAGCTACCCCAGCTCCCTAGCTATCATATTCGATAACTCTGAGGTACATGTTTTATACTTTTTATCCAGAATTTTCCAATGGGATTAAGCTCTAGTTGCCCAGCTCTAGTTAGCTGGCTTTAGAATAGCATATACTGACTGCCTTCTATTGCCTGGTTAATTTCTCTACTTTAATACCAGTGTTATTTTTTGCCTTTTTTTTTTTAATCTCTCAAATAAACTTACACTCTAATTGCTGTCTCAAAGTCTGCTCCTGGGGGCCTCTAACCAATTGTGCTGAATATTTTGTGATTTTTGGTGGTGGTAGCTGAAGATTTGTGGGGTCAAGGATGGGGATCACGAAACTAAGGTTTCCACCCGGAAATTACCTTTTGACATTTCTGTGTTTCTAGTCTCTCCCAGGCCATGCTACCCTCTAGTTTTTCCTCACATTTGTAAGCTGAATAAGGTCCCTTCCTTCCCAAGATTGTCCTGAATTATCTTGGTGGGCCCATTATAATCACAAGGGTTCTCATAAGTGGGAGGAAGGAGGGTAAGAATCAAAACATGGAGATGTAACAATGGAAGCAGCAGAAGTTGGAGTGATGCTCTTAGAGGACAGAGCCATGAATGTCCCATGCAAGGAACGCAGGCAGCCTCTGGAAGCTGGAAAAGTCAAGGAATGGATTCTCCCTTGTTGCCCCCAGAAGAATTCAATCCTGCTGACACCTTGATTTTAATCCTATAAGACTCATTTCAGACTTCTGACTTCCAGAGCTGTAATATAATAAATTTGTATTGTCTTAAGCCATTAAGTGTGTGGTAATTTTGGTAATTTGTTAAAGCAGCAATAGGATGATATACTTACTGACCCCTCCCCTGGATTCAGTGGATTGTCTGTCCCAGAGCAAGCAACATCATCTACTTTTCTACACTTGCTTCTTGGAAGCCCAGGCATCCACAGACCACACACAGGCCATCCAGGTTGTGTTTTTGACTCCTGTTGACAATGATCTATGTGGTCCAGAAATAAGGAAAGTTCCTCCTGAGAGGAATTTTGGTGAAAAAAAATGTCTGTCTTGTCATGTATTGCTTTAGTTAGGGCTGCTGTAACAAAGTACCACAGACTGGATGGCTTAAGCAACAGAAATGTATGGTCTCACAATTCTGGAGGCAGAGGTCTGACATCAAGGTGTTGTCAGGGTTGATTTCTTCTGAGGCCTCTGTCTGTGGCTTGTAGATGGTTGTCTTTTCCCTGCATCTTCACACGGTCTTACCTCTGTGTGTGTCTTTCTGGGTTCTGATTTCCTCTTTCTGTACAGACATCAGTCACGTTGGATTAAGGCCCATCCCAATGATCTCATTTTAACTTATTTATCTCTTTAAAGACCCAATCTCCAAATGCAGTCATATTTTGAAGTACTCAGGATTAGAACCTCAACATATGGATTGGGGGGGGGCACAGTTCAGCCCACGGTACACACGAATATAAGGTTGCTGAGTAATGAAAGGCTTGTTGTCCTTTGGGTCTCTACTGCATCGTGCGAGGGGAGGGAGTCTCTTCCTGCTGTGAGATAATCCTGAGAACCAACTGGAACCAACCACCAGGAAGATTGGCAGTAGTGGGGGAGGATAGGGGAGTGGGGCTTATCCCTGAGATGGAAACCAGATCTGTGTGAGAGGCCCTGAGCCTGGTCGGGAAGTTTCCAAACTAGTCTTTAGCTTTGACCCTACATAAGATTAGGAAATCATGGAGGTCACAAGAAAAAAGATGGTGCCCAGGCTGTGGAGACCATGGGGGTGAACTTTGAGGGAACAGAATCTAAAAGAGTCTCAGGTGGAAACATTTTTGAGAATCATGGCTATTTGCTTGTATACACTAGATTTTGTTTGTTGGGGGTTTTTTTTTTTTTGTTGTTGTTCTGCCTTTGCATTTGAAAATGTCAGAAGACCTCAGCTGTGTGAGAAGTTTCAGAAAAACTTTGGTTGGGTATTTTGTTGTTGTTGTTGTTCTGCGTTTGCATTTGAAAATGTCAGAAGACCTCAGCTGTGTGAGAAGTTTCAGAAAAACTTTGGTTGAACTGAATGTGTTACAAATCTTAAAATTCATCATTGGCTTCCCCTTAGCTTGGAGGACAAAGTGAAAGCTTCCAGCTCAGCACATATACCATCGTAGCTTGGATTCTGTCTAACTTTCTATCTCCTCTTCCCAAGTTCTCCCTTTACCCATGCAACAGGGAATCCATCCTTCTGTTTCACATCAAAATGCCCCAGCATATGCGCTTCTCTCCGGGAGTCCTTTCCCCTTTTCATCTAGCTAGTCCTGTTTATCTTTCAAAACCCAAAGCAAATAAGACTTCTTAGAGAAATCTTTCCCTAGACAAACTTTATCTACGAAATCCTAATAGAGATTTTTAAGGAAAATCTAGGAAGAGACTATTTTCCTTTCAGTATGCTCGGAAGCTTTTTATTTTGTGGTTTTCCATTTTTTAGGCACAGTCACGTGGCATACCGATGTTTCTGTCAGTGAAGGGCCACATATACAGTGGTGGTCCCTTAAGACCATCATGGCAAACCACATGGCCTAGGGGTGTAGTAGGCTATACACTTTGGTTTGTGTAAATTTGCTCTATGACCTTCACACAATGATGAAATCACCTAATGAAGCGNCTCCGGGAGTCCTTTCCCCTTTTCATCTAGCTAGTCCTGTTTATCTTTCAAAACCCAAAGCAAATAAGACTTCTTAGAGAAATCTTTCCCTAGACAAACTTTATCTACGAAATCCTAATAGAGATTTTTAAGGAAAATCTAGGAAGAGACTATTTTCCTTTCAGTATGCTCGGAAGCTTTTTATTTTGTGGTTTTCCATTTTTTAGGCACAGTCACGTGGCATACCGATGTTTCTGTCAGTGAAGGGCCACATATACAGTGGTGGTCCCTTAAGACCATCATGGCAAACCACATGGCCTAGGGGTGTAGTAGGCTATACCACTTTGGTTTGTGTAAATTTGCTCTATGACCTTCATACAATGATGAAATCACCTAATGAAGCTAGTGGTGGTCCCTTAAGACCATCATGGCAAACCACATGGCCTAGGGGTGTAGTAGGCTATACACTTTGGTTTGTGTAAATTTGCTCTATGACCTTCACACAATGATGAAATCACCTAATGAAGCTTTTCTCAGAATGTATCCCTGTCCTTATGTGATGTGTGACAGTATATTATAGGAAACAAAATTTTTCTCAGTGTTTAGGACATCTAAATATCTTAAATTGCCCCTGGGCAAGAGCTACAGAGGATCTAAATAAAGGTAATAACTGTAGGGTTGAAAAAAAAAGGGGAGACAAATTATAGAGAGATTTGAAAATAGAATCAGACTTTGGACTGCCTAGAAGTCACAAGGAAGGGGTGCCTAGTAACCCTGACCATGACAAGAGTGAACAGGCACCATCGAGCTGAGAGTCTGATTCCCTAAAAAAATATCTGAGGCCAAGGGCTGTGTTCATGCACATTTCTTTCCTAGCAAAGGAGATGCTTGTTTCCTAAATGCACTGAGTGAAAGAGAGGAGGCCCTGGTAGGTGCTGTGACCAAGGTGTATCATAGAGGGGATAATGACCTTCCTTTGAGGCTGTTTTCTCTTTAGCTGCTTTTCTGACATTTGCCCTACACCTCCCTTGGCTCTTCTGAGTGCTGGAGGCAGCAGTCAGCAGTAGCTGTCTGAGTAAGTTATTGAGACAAGGCTTTTTAAAATGGAGACTTTTTAATTTGAAGTGCTTTGTAGAGAGACCGGGTTGTAATCTAGAAGCTTTGTAATAGGCGGCTGGGGAATGAGTGAAGGAAAAAAGATATATTAACTTTTCTTTCTTCAAATACTGTTGTACTAATATTGTGCTTGAATGTTTTTATAATTAAGATGCTGAAAGGTGGCTGAGAAATCCCTTCTTGTGTCTATCTCAGGCGAAGATGGTCTCTTGGATCTCCTAGCCCAGAGGCTCTGGTCCCTGCAGGCTGCTTTCAAATTTTATTAGTAAATCATTACTCTTGGTATAATCTGCCTACCCTTAGGTTTATACGATCTCTTTCTCTTTTTTGATGCTGAAAATGCCAGCTTGATAATCAGGTGAAAAGCTGATATTATTCATTTAATTTCCATTACAGATATCATTAAAAATAACTAAAAATTATGATACAATTGTCTTTTTTTCCTCCCAAGCTGCTTAGCACTCAATATCAGAATCTAACAAATCATAACAATATTTGTTTTAAAATCTCGAAGGAATTTTTTTCTTAGAGTGAATACTGGTAAAATAAGTTGGAAAATGAAGAAAAGAAGCATAGAGAAAAAACAAAACATCTCTTACCTTTTAGTACACATCACTGAGAGTATCAACAGTCCACTCTTTGTTACCCAGACACCAAGTCGAGTATATTGTAGTCAACAAATACTTACTGAGCCCTTACCACGTATGAGGACCCAGAGATGCAGTAATGGATACTCGTACCATCTCTGCTATCATGGAAAGAGAACCATTGATCAAATAGGAAATTGATGGCAATTGTGAAAAGTGCTTCAAAACAGAAACATAGATGTTATGAGAGCATATGTTGGGGAGGAGGACCGACCTTTCGTCAAAAATATTTGATATAATTACTGCATTGAACAGTTAGGATATTCTCTTGGAGTTAAACATTTTTAGGTGTTCGTAGGCATTATTTAAAATAAAACTATGGTCAGTCTGAGTTGCCTTCCTATTTTTATAAACAACTTTATTGAGGTGTAATTGACATATGTAACTACACAAATTAAAATATATAAATTTGGTAAAGTGATGCAGCCATCACTACAGTCTAGACTGTGAGCACATCCATCACTTCCACAAGTTTCCTTGTGCTCTCTTGTAACTCTTTAGTTCCACCCTTCTTCATCCCCCCACCATATTTGCAATTGAGGATTTGCTTTCTTTCACTAGAGATTAGTTTGCATCCTCTAGAATTTTATATAAATGGAATTATTTACTATGTCCCCTTTTTTGCATGGCCTATTCCTCTTCTAATTATTTTGAGATTCATCTATGTTGTGTCTATCAGTAGTTCCTTTTTTAGTTTTTTTTGATAGTGTCTATTTTATGGTTATATCACAATTGGTTTATCATGGAAATTTGGGTTGAGTCCAGATTTTGGTTGTTAAAAATAAAGTTGCTAGGACCATTCATGTATGAGTTTTTGTGTGGATTTATGCTTTCATTCGTCTTGGGCAAATAGCTAGTAGTGGAATGGCTGGATCTTATGGTAGATGTAGTTTCAGAGTTTTAAGAAAATGTCAAACTGTTTTCCAAAGTGGTTGTAACATTTTTCATTTCCACTAGCAGCGCATAAGAGTTACTGATGCTCTGTATCATCACCAGCACTTGGAATGGCCAGTCTTTTTAATTTTAGCTTTTCAAATAGGTGTGCAGTGGTATCTCATCATGGTTTTAATTTTTATTCTCTTGGTGACTAAAGATTTTGAGTGTCTTTTCATGTGCTTATTTGCTATCTGTACCTTTCCTTTGGTGAATGTTTTGTCCGTTTTAACTTTGGGCTGTTTGTGGTCTTATTTAGCGACGATATTCTTTCTATAATCTGGATTGAAGTCCTTTATCAAATATGTGATTTATATAGTATTTTCTCCTATATTGTAGATTGTCTTTTAATTCTCTACCAGTGCCAATGAAGAGAAGTTCATAATTTTGATGAAGACTAGATAATCCGTTTTTTTCTTTTTGGATCACATTTTTAATGCCCCATCTAGGACATTTTTGCCTAAGTCAGTGTCACAAAGATTGTCTCTTTTGCTTTTTACTAGATGCTATTATAGTTTTAAGTTTTATGCTTAGGCCCATGATCTACTTTGAGCCAAATTTGTATATGGTGTGAGGTATGGATCAAAATTTATTATTATTATTCTTGCATATGGATACCAAATTGTTCCAGCATCATTTATTGAAAAGACTATTCCTTCTCCATTGAATTTCCTTTTCACTTTTGTCAAAAATCTATTGAACATTGATCTTTCTGCTTATCTTAACACCAATGCCACATTTTTTTTGATTTCTTGGCCTTTGTGGTACTTTGCATTTCCACATAAATTTGAGATTCAGTTTGCCAATTTCTACCCCCTTCCCCCAAAATCTATAGACCAATTTGAGGAGAATTTATATTTTAACAATATTTAGGCTTATGATTCATGAATACAATGTATCTCTCTGTTTATTTAGGTTTTCTATAACTTAACTCAGTAATATTTTATACTTTTCAGTTTATAGATTTTGCACCTCATTTGTCAGATTTATTTCTAAACATTTTATAAATTTGGTTTTTTAAAATGGCATATTAAGGGGCCGGCCCAGTGGCGCACTGCTACAGTGCGCCGCTTGGGAGTGCGGTGGCGCTCCCGCCGAGGGTTCGGATCCCACATGCGGACCGGTTCCCTCTCACTGGCTGAGCGAGGTGTGGGAGCAGCACCGAGGGTTGCGATCCCGTTGCCGGTCCCCGGTCCGGTGCAGGCGCGACACTGAGGGTTGCGATCCGTTGCCGGACACGAAAAAAGACAAAATAAAGGAAAAAAAAAATGGCATATTAAACAAATCTGATTTTTTTATGCTAGTACATAGAACAAGTAGAAAGAAAAATCAGTAGGGACATAAAAGAATTGAACAACACAATCAATTTGACCTAATTGGCATTTTACAACATTGTACCTGACAAAAGTAGAGTATACATTCTTCTCAAGTGTGTAGAGAATATTTATCAAGATAGACCATATTCTTGCCCTTTGTGGCTGAGAAGAAAATATTGTAACTCTTAACCTGCAGAATGGAACAATTCTATTAGTTTCATAGAAGTATGAAAATTACCTAATGTGTAAAAAAGTATTTTGAAGCCATTAGAGGAATTTTGAGACATAAAAATTAATAGGAAAAAAA
>NW_007729260.1:67238-71385 GCF_000696425.1 Galeopterus variegatus | reverse complement strand
ATTTGTGCTTTATTATATAGTAGAAGTAGGAAATTATTTCTTTTCTTCTAACGTGTTCCCCATAGAGGTTAGGAACTGTCTATATTATAATAACAAAGTCTATTTGAGTAACTCATTTCTTTCACATTATCATTGAAAACCTAAAGGGAATCTTTTTCTTGGTCTGAGACTCGACCTTTCCATCAATAATCTTATACCATTTAGGAAATCGAGTCTAGATCAGGCAGTAACCTGTCTCTGCTGTTAAAGTCATAGGAAACAGCTCTTTGCAGATGTTTCTAGTCCTTGGGAGAAGGAGAAGGCACATCAGGGACTGAGGGCAAGTAAGATGTATGTATGCTTTTTGTTTTCTTAGGGTCTGTTTCTTGGGGATTATCTCTATAGCCTTTAAGATCTGGGACACATTTCTCTAATGTCTGTTTCATATGTATGTCTTAATTATGTAACAAGACTAATTTTCTCATGCCAGAGCCTACTATTTCATTCAGCAAACCTTTACTGAGAACTTGATGAGTTTAGATAATTGTACACAGTGCCTGTGTGGATATAATGATGAATCAATGAAGTAGCTTAATTTGGTGGGAGGGAAAACGTAATGAGCTGTTAATCACATGTGGTGCCATTGGAACCTTAGGGACCCAGTGACTTTCTGACATTATCAGCAGGGAATGGTTTTTGTAGACTGTACAGAATTGGGGAGGGTGTGAGCTGAAAGTTGGAGGCTGAGGGGGAAAGGAAAACCAGTGAAAGGAACCTATCGGGTGTTTATTAGGTGCTTGATACATACCCCGTGACATGTCAGATATGGAAAAAGAGGCTCAGTTAAGAACAATGTATAATTTAGAGAATATCTCATAGTTAATACCCATCTGAAAGTAGTCTTCCTTGAAAGAGGCAGTGCTAGACTTTGGAAAGAGAAATGGACTTGGATTCAAAAGGCCTGTATTTAATTCTCTGATTCTCTTTTTCCCAGATATGTTATGTGGGGTGGATATGTAAAGCTAGGGCTCACAGACCCCTCGAGTCTGTTGCACACACTGGGTCACAGACCCTCCACATGCAGGTTGACGAGTTAGGTAGTAGGAAAAAGGTCCTGGGAGCCACAGGTAAAAAATTAATAGGCTTTATTCAGAGCTAGGAGCAATCGTCCTNAAGAGGCTCAATTAAGAACAATGTATAATTTAGAGAATATCTCATAGTTAATACCCATCTGAAAGTAGTCTTCCTTGAAAGAGGCAGTGCTAGACTTTGGAAAGAGAAATGGACTTGGATTCAAAAGGCCTGTATTTAATTCTCTGATTCTCTTTTTCCCAGATATGTTATGTGGGGTGGATATGTAAAGCTAGGGCTCACAGACCCCTCGAGTCTGTTGCACACACTGGGTCACAGACCCTCCACATGCAGGTTGACGAGTTAGGTAGTAGGAAAAAGGTCCTGGGAGCCACAGGTAAAAAATTAATAGGCTTTATTCAGAGCTAGGAGCAATCGTCCTAGTGACTTCTCTGAGAGTTCTGAGAAGCACTGTGGATCAGAGCTGTTAGTCTGTTTTACGCAAGTCCATAACCCAGGACACCTGGGTGCCCATTCACAATTACATTAAGTAGTAACAAGGAACACCTGAGGATATTTACGGCAAATGCTTGGCAAGATTCTGAACATCTGAGGGTCCCTGACCATTTTCCCATGTTTTCCCAACAGGATGGCTTAACTTCTCTGAACTTGCTTCATTTTCTGTACAATGAGAATAATGATGGACAGGCATCAGGTGTGTGTAAGACTCCTACGGGAGGAGGTGTGTAGATGTGCTGAGTCCCTTTCAGTTGTGAAATCTCCACCTGGCATAAACCAACTCTGCAGAATTCCCCTATCAGGCCTCAGAGTTGAGCAAATGATATTGATTTTCATATGATTTGGTCTCTGAATTGGCTCAGCTAACTCAGATTTCCTTTTCCTTCAGGGCAGCTATTTTATTTTATTTTATTTGCATCTACTCTCCCTTTGCTACTTTGAATTTTAACCTTTCTAGGACTTCAGGGGGTGCTTCCCCTTGACTGAATCATTTTCTGAAATTCCTTGAACCTTCAGTCTCCTTAATGCCTAGTTGTTCAGACTTGGAACTAGAAAGGCCAGAGGTCTCAGGCAAAGGAAGCCGACTGGGTAGTAGTTGGCTAATAGGGCCATACATCATTGAGGACAGTTTCCCAGCAGGGAACCATCAGCCCTTGATTAATATGGAATGTGGATGTCTGTGACTGGCCTATCTTTACTCATTAAGTCACAAGCTGGGGTTCTGACTCCATTTGCAATTCATCAGAGCCCATGTTCTCTAATTATAGAGTTGAAGACAGCACTAGTCAAATTATTCAGCTCTTTCTCTTTATCATGGAAATATACACAGAGGGGGAAGTTAGGACAACGTGTGAACTATGACAGTTCTAGCATTGCGGTAGTCCTAGTGTCACATAGTGGTGTTCCTTTGGATCACTGTGTGTATGCATGAACTCACGCTCTATTGTAAAACAGGAAAAGGGGAGAGAAAAAAATACTTATTGTTATTCATTTAATAAGCTCTTTTTTGTTTGTATTAATACTTCCAGATATGAACTCCATATACTCTCATTGGTAAATATTGTAGTTGGTGTCTGGTTAAGTGTCTACGCCAATTGCATTGCTACGTTAGTGCAATTGTCTGGTTAGGGCAGTGGCCCACAGACCCTTTAAACCCTTTGTATAGACTGTGTCACAGACCCTTCACATGCCAGGCTGGATCACCAGACCCCTTACATGCAGGTCCATTAGCTGGGTAATTGGGAAGATCCTGGGGACCGTTGGCAGATGGCACGAGCTCAGTCCTCTGCAGCAGCAGCAGCAGCAGCAGCCGCCTACAGATCCAGCAGCAGCAGTGGTGGTGGCCTCTCAGGGCATCCCAGGGGCCCTGGCTGTGTCTGGTTAGGGCAGTGGCCCACAGACCCTTTAAACCCTTTGTATAGACTGTGTCACAGACCCTTCACATGCCAGGCTGGATCACCAGACCCCTTACATGCAGGTCCATTAGCTGGGTAATTGGGAAGATCCTGGGGACCGTTGGCAGATGGCACGAGCTCAGTCCTCTGCAGCAGCAGCAGCAGCAGCCGCCTACAGATCCAGCAGCAGCAGTGGTGGTGTCCTCTCAGGGCATCCCAGGGGCCCTGGCTGTAGTAGCCTCCAGCAGCAGTAGTGGCCTCCCCATGGCCCTCCCTGGGAGCATCCTGGGTGTGGGGGGGTACCACGAATGAGAGCTGTTAGTCCTTTATACTTAAGTCTGATAACCCAGGACCCTGGGTGTGAGTCAGACAACCCAGGAACACCTGGGCACACATGCACAATTACATTAGACAATAACCAAGGAACACCTGGGTGCACATGCATATTTGCATCAAATGCTCAGCAAGATTCTGGACATCTGAAGGGCCCTGACCATTTATCTTCACCTTCCCTACAGTTGATTTTTCTGTTGCTTATAACCGGCTCTCTATTTTTATTTTCTTAATTAATTCTTATAGAATCTTTGAGCTGAACGGGTCTGTAACCCAACCCCTAAATCCTTTGTATATTAGCTCTGAGCAGCTGCCACACAGCTTTGATTTACATACTTCCAGTTTCAGGAAGCTCAGTTATTCACAAAGAAGACAATTCCAGTTTTAGGGAACTCTAGTTATTAGTGAAGGCCTTATCACGTTAAAATAAAATCTGCCCCTTATTTTTCTGCCTATTGAAAGTAGTTTCTCTTTATTTACAACATCATTCACATATTGCTCTGTTCTCTAAAACCTATAGACAGGCCCCTCTCTCTCCATATGAAAGCCCTTCAAATAGGCGATGAAGCTTTAGTACCTGTCCTATTACTCTTGTCCTCTCCAGGATGAAGAGAGATCTTTTGCTCCTTAGGATCATTGCTGAAAACCCTGTATAACAACCCTATTGTGTAAGGGGGAGGCAGAAGGGTTCATGCCCCAGAGGTCTAAGTATTGGCCTTTTGGACACACACAGAGAGTTTAGAAGAATTCTTTATGCTCCTTAACTCTGGGTTCAAGTCATTGTCCGTCCATTCAGAGTCCGCAGGTGGGACTGGAGTTTTTTTTTTTTCCTTTTTGTCTTTTTTCGTGTC
>NW_007729260.1:52841-66238 GCF_000696425.1 Galeopterus variegatus | reverse complement strand
CAGTGCGCCACCGGGCCGGCCCTGGGACTGGAGTTTTGAAGTGGCTTCTCTGCTCTATCCCACTAGCTCCTTCTCCTATATATTTTTTTTATCCCAGAGGTTTTCACATTTCCACCATTTTGAATTTCCTTTCTCTGAGACTACCTACCTCTTGGTTGGACCCTGGTCCTCCATCTTTGCTTCTTATTCTTTTAATCCATCCCCCCCCCCAGCCCCCACAGTGGTGCACAATTAAGCATGATGGTAGTATAAACTACAGCCTTCCTAAAACTCAGCTCTCGTCAGGTACTCCCTTGCTAAATGAATGAATGAATGAATGAATGAATAAAATGCAACAAAATAAAAGTATAAAATCAACAAAGAGGAAGACAGATTGTTGGAACCAATATTTAGGGTATGGAAGAAAAGAGGGAGAGGAATGAATACCTAATATATACTAAGCACCATGTGAAGTGTTTACTTTGCTATCTAACTGTAATATTCTAGCCTCTATTTGTTTATTACTTTCAGACCTCTTGGTAGTTGATTTGTGTGTCTGTGTATGTGTACATGTGTGTGCCAGTGTGGTTATGTGTGTTTTACGTATTAGCTCATCTTCACATGTACTTGTTTATTTTGCTTTATTACAACGTGCCCTGAATTGTAAAATATCCCCTGTAGGTGGTTTTTACTTGCTTTTGCTTAATCCCTAGGAGTATCAATGGCATAGACAGTTTTATGTATATGTACATATATTTTGAAACATAATCAATTATACATATTTGTGGTGTACAGAGTTAAATGTCAATACCTGTGTACAATATGTGATGATCAAATCAGGATAATTATATTTATCATTACAAAACATAATCATTCCTTGTGACCCTTTGCCAATTTCTTGCTATCCTCCTCCCCCTCTTCCTTTCCCTTCTTTAGTAACCTCAGTTCTGTTCTCTCCTTTTGAAAGTTCAATGTATTAGTGTGATTGTTGTATCTTTCTTTCCTTATTTATTTATTTATCTTTATTTTTTAGCTCCCACTTATGAGTGAGAACATGTGGTGTTTCTGTTCCTGGGCCTGGTTTTGAAAGTTCAATGTATTAGTGTGATTGTTGTATCTTTCTTTCCTTATTTATTTATTTATTTTTATTTTTTAGCTCCCACTTATGAGTGAGAACATGTGGTGTTTCTGTTCCTTACTTCACTTAACATAATTTTCTCCAAGCTCATCCATGTCTCTGTGAATGGCAGAATTTCATTCTTTTTGTATGTGGCCGAGTAGTATTCCATTGTGTATGTGTACCACATTTTCCTTATCCAGTCATCTGTCAATGTGTCCATTGGTTCCATATATTGGCTATCATAAATAGAGCTGCAGTTAACATGGGAGTACAGATGTCCCCTCAACAAGATGATTTCCATTCCTTTGGGTATATACCCAGCAGTGGGGTTACTGAGTCATATGGCAGTTCTATCTGTAGTTGTGTCAGGAAGCTCCATACTGTTTTCCATAATGGCTGTACTAATTTACAGTCCCACCGACAGTGTTGGAGGGTTCCTATACTTTCTTCACATCTGCACCAGCATTTGTTATTCTCTGTATTTTGGTAACAGCTGATCTAACTGGGGTGAGATGATATCTCAATGTAGTTTTGATTTGCATTTCCCTGGTGATTAGTGATGTTGAACATTTTCTCATGTTTCTGTTGGCCAATTTTGTATGTCTTCCTTTGAAAAAATGTCTCTTCAGCTCATTTGCTTATTTTTTAATTGTGTTACTTGTTTTTTCACTATTATGTTGTTTGAATTCCTTGTATATTCTGGGTATCAATCTCCTATTGGATGAATAGTTTGCAAATATTTTCTACCATTCTGTAAGTTGTCTTTTCACTCTATTGATTTTTTCCTTTGCTGTACAGAAGCTTTTTAGTTTGATATAGCCCCATTTGTTTATTTTTTCTTTTGTTGCCTTGGCTTTTGAGGTCTTAATCATAAAGTCTTCCCAGTCCTGCTTCTTGAAGTGTTTCCTCTATGTTTTCTTCTAGGAATTTTATGGTTTCAGGTCTTATATTTAAATCTTTAAACCATTTTGAGTTGATTTTGGCATATGGTAAGAGGAACAGGTCTATTTTCATTCTTCTGCATATGGGTATCAAGTTTTCCCAGCAACACTTATTGAAGAGACTGTCTTTTCCCCAATGTGTGTTCTTGGTGCCTTTGTTAAAGGTCAGTTGGCTTAATATGTGGGTTGATTTCTGGGTTCTCTATTCTGTTCCATTGGTCTGTGAGTCTGTTTTTATGCCAGTACCATGCTGTATTGGTTACTACAGCTTCGTAGTGCAGTTTGAATTTAGGTAGTGTAATGCCTCCATCTTTATTTTTTTACTCAGGATTGCTTTGGGTATTTGGGTTTCTGTTGTTGTTGTTGTTATATATGAATGTTAGGATTGTTTTTTCTATTTCTGTGAAGAATGTCATTGATATTTTTATGGGGATTGCATTGAAAGCTTTTCCTTTGAAAACAAGAACAAGACAAGGATGCCCACTCTCATCACTCCTGTTTAACAGAGTATTGGAAGTATTATCTAAGGTAGTCAGACAAGAGAAAGAAATAAAGGGCATCCAAATTGGAAAAGACAAAGTCAAATTGTCCTGTTTTCAGATGACATGATCCTATATAGAGAAAAATCTAAAGACTTTATCAAAATGTCTTATAGCTGATAAATGATTTCAATAAAGTTGCAGGATACCAAATCAACATGCAAAAATCAGTAGTGTTTTTATACTCCAACAATGGACTAACTGGAAAAGAAATCAAGAAATCAAGCCCATTTACAATAGCCACCAAAAGTAAAATACCTAGGAATAAATTTAACCAAGGAGATGAAAGATCTCTACAACAAGAACTATATATCATTGCTGAAAGAAATTAAAGAGGACACAAAACAATGGAAAGACATTCCATGCTCATGGGTTGGAAGAATTAACATTGTGAAGATGCCCATACTACCCAAAGTGATCTACAATTTTATATATATTTATCTTCTAGGGATTCCTGCATCCATCCCACAGGTTGTATTGAATTCAAACTCCATATTCATAGATGTATATAGTCTGAGGTTTTGTTTTCTTTTGGGTGACTATTCCCGTCCTACTCCCCACCCTAATGCAAAGCTCTGATCAGAAGGCAGTTTGTTGCTGCATGCCCAGATAGAGGCCAATTTCAAGGAACCATGTCATGTATCAGAAAGCACTTTGAATTCTATATATTGGGCTTATTTCCAGGTATTACTGCATAGGCATAAAAACAAGTATCTTTTTCTTGTGTAAGTAATATAACCCACCCTCAGAACCTACACTTGGCTCCCCAAACACCAGACATCATTATTGAGTCAGCTCCTGTTTAGAACTTTGGTTTTGAGTTTTCAGTTTGATATTGAACATGCAGGAATTTCATTCTAAGCTCAGAAATTATTTGAGATTTTGAGTTATTTTTTATTTCTCTATCAAAATATTTGTTGGATCATAGGGTCCCATCCAGTTAGAAATGTGGCTTTTCTATTTCTCCTAAATAGCATTTGAACTAACCATATGAGGGTAGTTCAAAAAGTTTGTGGAAAGATAGAATTGAAAGATAATACAAATCTTTTCCTGAACATTTTAAAGACCACTTGTGTGTTGCAAGTATCATTACCTCAGTTTTACAGATAATTATACCAAGGTTCAGGATAGTTAAGTAAGTTTTTAAAGGTCACACAGCCAGTAGGTGAGAGCAGAGACAGGAGCTGGCAAAGGAAGCAGAGGAATAATGTTCCTGAGAGCAGGAAGAAAACCAGGAGTGACAATGCCATGAATTCAGGGAAGGAGAAGGGTTCAAAGTTTGGACGAGACTCACGTGCTATAGAGGGGCAAGTGCAGAGAAAATGATAGGATTGGCAATTTTTGAAAGAGAACAGATTGTGTCTAAGTGATACTTCAAAGTGTGCCTGGAGGGCAGGGATTGTGTTGTCCTATCTGCTTCCTTCAGAACCACTTGCAAATATGCACTTAAGTGTTTTTGTGATGGTGATTATCCAAAAATTTTCCTTGAAGTAGCACTTTCTATTTGTGAAATTTATGCAAAAATATGGGATCACATCCAGCTTTGTGCTCACCCTTTGAATATACTTATTCTCTGGGGGATGCTTATAGAATCTCTTTCAGGAGAAACATTGAATGGCAGGATCAGTTAGCAGCAGGCCAATTAGAGGAGGCAGTTGCTGTCACCTTAGCCTTAAACGAAGAGGTGGAACATTCTTTCACAAACACACATGATTTATTTGGTATTGTGCTAAGCTCTTCAGATGTGGTGTTTCTTTCAGTCCTTTGAAAAAGAGCACCATTGTTCCTATTTTCTTTTCCTTTTTTTTTCTTTTCTAAATTATTAGCATATTTATTATTACAAGTCATGATTTTTCTTTATGCGCTTTACATGACCTGTCCCTTCTCCTCCCGCCCTATCTCTAGTAACCTTAGGTTTGTTCTCTCCTTCTGAAAGTTCAATGAATTGTTGTGGTTCTTTCTTTTTTTCTTTCTTTCTTATCACCCACTTATAAGTGAGAACATGTGGTATTTCTCTTTCTTGGTTTGGCTTATTTTGCTTAACATAATTTTTTCCAGACTCATACATGTTGCTGTGAATGACAGAATTTTATTCTTTTTTATGGCTGAGTACTATTCCATTGTGTATATATACCACAGTCTCTTTATCCAGTGTACATCGATGGACACTTAGGTTGGTTCCATATTTTGGCTATTGTAAATAGAGCTGCAGTGAACATGGGAGTGCAGGTATCCCTGTGACATGAGGATTTCCATTCCTTTCGATATATACCCAGTAGTTGAATTGCTGGATCATATGGTAGATCTGTCTGTAGTTGTTTGAGAAACCTCCATACTGTTTTCCATAATGGCTGTGTTAATTTAC
Organism: Galeopterus variegatus; assembly: GCF_000696425.1. Lineage (NCBI taxonomy): Eukaryota > Metazoa > Chordata > Mammalia > Dermoptera > Cynocephalidae > Galeopterus > Galeopterus variegatus. Next base: position 61,294 of record NW_007729260.1, on the reverse strand, counting down.
AATCCCACCAACAGTGTAAAAGAATTTCCCTTTCTCTGCATCCTTGCCAGCATTTGTTTTTCTTGGTCTTTTTAATAATTACCAGTCTAATTGGGGTGAGATGATATCTCAATGTGATTTTGATTTGTATTTCTCTGATGGCTAGTGATGCTGAGCATTTTTTCTTGTACCTGTTGGCCATTTATATGTCTTCCTTTGAAATATTTCTATTCATCTCCTTTGCTCATTTTTTAATTGGATTATTTGTTTTTTTTACTGTATAGTTGTTTGAGTTCTTTGAATATTTTCTATATTAGTCCCTTGTCAGATGTATAGTTTGCAGATATTTTCTCCCATTCTGAAGGTTGTCTTTCCACTGTGTTGTTGCTTCCTTTGCTCTACAGAAGCTTCTTTGATATAATTCCATTTATTTATTTTTTCTTTTGTTTTTTGTGCTTTTGGGGTCTTATTCATAAACTTTTGCCCAGTCCTATTACCTGGAGTGTTTCCCCTATATTTTCCTTTTGTAATTTTATGGTTTTAGGTCTTAATATTTAAGTCTTTAATCCATTTTGAGTTGATTGTTGTATATGGGGAGAGGTATAGGTCCATTTTCATTCTTCGGCATATGGATGTCCAATTTTCCTGGCACCATTTATTGAAGAGGCAGTCTTTTCCCCAATGTATGTCCTTGCTGCCTTTGTCAAAGATCAGTTGGCTGTATATATGTGGGTTGATTCCTGGGTTTTCTATTCTGTTCCATTGATCTCAGTGTCTGTTTTTATGACAGTACTACACTGTTTTGGTAACAATAGCTTTGTAATATAATTTGAACTTTGGTAGTGTTATGCCTCTGGCTTTATTTTATTTTATGTTTTTGCTTAGGACTGCTTTGGCTATTTAGGGTCTTTTGTTGTTCCATATGAATGTCTGGATTGCTTTTTCTATTTCTGTGAAGAATGTCATTGGTATTTTGATGGGGATTGTATTGAATTTGTAGATTGCTTTGTTCCCATTTTAGAGAGGAGGAAACTGGAGTTTTAGAGCATCTAATTGACCCAAGTCACCAGAGCAGGGAATGCCAGAATTGAGATTCATAGGCATGTCTGACTCTATAGTGGGATTTGTTGTAAGTGGTTTATGAAATTTCCCTGAACACATGGGGAAATGTGACTGCTAGAATCAAAATGAGAGATCATTGTGTTCCTAATTATTTTCCAGACCCAAAGACATGTGTCCAGGTGGGATCAAGGCGAGGAGTGATTAAGGACTTTCATAGCCTCTGGCTTTGGCCCACTGAGAGCAGATAAAAGAGTGCTGCATGTTGGGGAAAGGGTGTCTGCACCATGACAAAGGAGGGGAGAGTGGGAGATCATCCTGCATCACAGGAAGCCATTCCTCAACTTAGCTGGAGGTGACAGGTTCACTCATTTACTTATTCATTCTTCCTACAACATTTATGGGTTCCTTTTAGCAGAATAACCCATTATTGAGGACAGACTTGTGAAGCTGGTAACATCAGAAAGATGGTGATAAGGGTTTATATCCTAGACAGTGACACAGAGTGCCTACCCTACATCAGACACTCACATGGGGTATAAGGATCACAGAATGAATAAGGGAGTGAAGAAGTGAGCTGTCTAATACCACTAGCCACATGTGGCTATAAATTAAGTTAAATTAATTACAAATAAAAGAGATACAAAATTTATTCCTTAATGACAATAGCCGAGCTGTCTAATACCACTAGCCACATGTGGCTATAAATTAAGTTAAATTAATTACAAATAAATAAGATACAAAATTTATTCCTTAATGACATTTCAAGTGCACAGTGGCCACATGTGCCGGGGGCCTACCCTATTGGGTAGCACAGCTGTAGAACATTTCCATCATAGCAGAAAGCTGTGTTGGGCACTGCCACTGAGAGTGAATATTAGATTTGGAATGAGCAGGATTGGACCTTGGCTTTGTCCCTTACCAGTTGTGTGTTTGTGTGTATTTGAGCAGGTTCTTTAACATCTCTCTGCATTTCTGCCCTTACCTACAAAGTAGGGAGCACAACTGGACCAAAATAGGCAACATCTTATAGAGACCTCAGTCTGTTTCAGGCACCATTGTAATGGCTTCATTTGCATTCATTAGTGTAATGTTTACAACCACCCTGTGAGGTAAGTGCTATTTCTCTCCCCATTTCATAGATGTAGAAACAGGAACAGAAAAGTTCACCATGCTCATTGATGGTGGTGCTAGGATGTAAACCCAGACAGCTGGGATCCAGAATCAGTACTTTCAATCTCTATCACAATTCTTAATAATGGCACAGATCTCATAGTGATGTTGGGAGAACTAAGTCATTTACTCCATAAGATCTTAGTATCTGCCTTAGTATCCTCACAAACTATGGAGTGAAAGCTCAGGAAAAGTTAGTTATTATTATTCTGGCTTTCAAGGAAGTTAGAGAAACTAATTTTTATTCTCTTCAGGAATCTAGGAGAGGTGGATATCTGCTCCTCTTGTTAGTAGAAAATAGCAAAATATGGTAGAAAAAGATCTGTAGTGGGAGACAGAGCCCTCAGCCCTTCTTCTTCCCTCCACATTCTCTGATTCCATGATAAATGGGACCTAATTTGCATCGCACAATTATATGTCATGTATAAATATTAGCTTATGCAACTGGTTAATCTCTTAATGATAGATAAATGTGCAGAGCAAGGTGTTTAATATGTTTACATAAACTGAACAAACTACTTTGTTGTTAATTGTGCTTACCCAGTGTCCTAGCATGCATGTATTGAGGCTGGGAACTGGATGTGGGCGCCAGTCACCCTAACTTTTCTTTCCAACCTGGCTTTGATATATGTGGTGGGCTCCCTCCCGTGCACTTGGGCACTGGAGTTTTGAAAATGTTTATGCAACAGTGCAGCCCTCAGAGTTGGAGGCACACGAAGCATTATCTCTGTCTTCAGTGAGGCCACTCTCCTTGTGGGCACTTCATTTTTCACTGTCAGGGAGAAGATGAGAATTACCACTAGTTTACACCTGGATGTCAAATCTTCCTCTTCCCCCCCCCCCCTTACTTTTTCTTCCTTAAATTTAACCACAGGAGATCCAGGACAGTTTCAGGGCAGTTATGGGAAATTTCTCAGGTGTGATAAAGATTCTCTGGGTTTTCATTCCATTGATTTTTATGGGACTGTGGATGGCTGTAAAATCAGAGTGGGCACAGTGCAGCTGTCTGCCTGACAGTGTGAACTTTGCAGGATGGCAGAAGCTTCCCCCCCCCCCCCCTACTTTTTCTTCCTTAAATTTAACCACAGGAGATCCAGGACAGTTTCAGGGCAGTTATGGGAAATTTCTCAGGTGTGATAAAGATTCTCTGGGTTTTCATTCCATTGATTTTTATGGGACTGTGGATGGCTGTAAAATCAGAGTGGGCACAGTGCAGCTGTCTGCCTGACAGTGTGAACTTTGCAGGATGGCAGAAGGGGTTGGGGCCAGAGCAGGATGGCACAGAGAGGGGGTGGGCTTTGATGCTATACCAATCAGGCCCAAAGGTTGGAGAGGAGGTTGGTACTAGCTGGAATTCTGATGAGAACTGAGTGAAGGGATTCTTTACAGAGCGACATGCAGAGTTAAGTAATCACAACACAGCATGGTTAGCATGTTTAACACACCCTGGGAATCACAGCAGTAGGAAGCTGTTGGAATTTGGAGAGGGTTGGAGGAGGGGGGCAGAGGGGCAACCTACAAGTGAAGTCAGAGAGGTTGGAGACCCTTCCAGGAGTGTGGGGTCTAGGCAGTGTAGGATGTGGGAAAAGCAAATCCTAACCTCTCCTCTTCTCACCTGCCAAATTCCTGCTGGTGCCTTATTTTGGCTGAATGCAACTGGAAGGCAAAAGGCAAGGAAGCGAGGTGGGTTAGTGCAGTCCATGTGGCTGAGCCCTGCAGGGGCATAGAATAGGGCAGAGAAGGGCAGAAAAAGACTGCAGGTGAGGATGATGGAGAATAATCAGCTGTGGACAGCTGTGTGTGGATGGGAGGTTATGGAGAAAGGGGGGAGAAAGTGGGAGAGGCAGGGGAGTGCATTGAGAACGTGAGTTTCAATCTTACCAAGTTCCCCCACTCCTTCTGCCATTCGCAATCAGCTCCTTTCTAAACAGACCAGCATCAAATATTTACTGAACTATTACAGTGTAGGGACAATAGTGAATATGGAAAGGGCATCTCCTTTGAATTGGTATACTTGAGTTTTCTTTTCAATCCTGATGTATTTCCTTTTGCTAGGTGGCCTTTGATAAGTTACTTTCTCATTCTCAGTTTTCATATCTGTAAAGTGGGACTAATTATACAAATATCACAGTATTGCTTTTAAGTTGAAATTAAATAGTGAATATAATACACACAGCCTAGGATTTGGTGTTCATTTCTGCATTAACTCAACAAATGCATCCTGGGGTGAATGAATTAGACAGGACCCTTGCATTCCTGTAGCCAAAAGTCTAGTTAAAGGTTGTGTATTAATCTGTTTTCTCTTGCTTACAACAGAATACCTGAAAGTGGGTAATTTTTAAAGAAATAAAATTTAGTTTTTACAGTTTTGGAGGCTGGGAAGTCCACAGTCCAGGAGGTGTATCCAGTAAGGTTGTCTTCTCGGTGGTGACTCTCCAGCAACACAGAGTGTCACATGGCTACAATGGCCTGAGTAAGACAGCTAACCTTTTTACTCAGCCTCTTTATATTCCATCAGAACCATGCCCATGATAACTCATTACTTTATAAATGGATTAATCTGTTCACGAGGGCACAGTCCTCATGATCCAATCACCTCTCAAAGGCTCTGTCTTTGAAATACCATAACTGGATTTCCCACCCTCTTAACACTGTAGCTATGGAGATCTAGTTTCCAATACATGAACTGTATATTTATGTAAGCACACTTGGAATTTTATAAATTGTCATGTAGAATTATTTTCCTACAGAAATATGTGCATATTTATACCCAAAGGGTTAAGAAGGCAAAGATCAATGTGATATGGTAAGAGAAGAGGGGGGAAGTTTACATTGGGGATCAGGGAAGGACCGTCTGAGGAAGGTGTACAAAGGCTGAGACTTGGAGGAGGAATGGAAGCTGGCCAGCAAAGCCCGTGAAAACTGCTCCCTACTAGGAGGAGGAGGAGCAGGAGAAGGAGGGGTGATAGTAGGGGTGGAATTATGTGGAAGATGGAACACTGGTCCCCATTGCATCTTCTTCATTGGCTGCTCCTTCTCAATAGTCTTTCAGTTTTCTGCCTCATTTTTCTGACCTCTCCAAATACTGAAGAGCCGTTGAGCACAGTTCTTGGACCTCCTCCGTCTCTGCCCTCACTTACTCCTTTTATGATCTCATCCAGGCTTGTGGTTTCAAATACCATATATTTGATCTTATTATGACCCCAGATCCCTCCCCCGTACACCAGACTTATTCATTCAACTGCCTCCTTGATATGTCCACAAGGATATCTTATAAATATGCCAAACATTTCATGCTGGAAAAGGAGGAATTGGTCAAGGGACACAAAAATCAACTATATTGTATATTGATAAGTTAAAATAATAATAAAAATAAAATAAAAAGCCAAGATTTTAATAATATATGTCCACAAGGATATCTTATAAATATGCCAAACATTTCATGCTGGAAAAGGAGGAATTGATCAAAGGGACACAAAAATCAACTATATTGTATATTGATAAGTTAAAATAATAATAAAAATAAAATAAAAAGCCAAGATTTTAATAAACTGTTTAGCGCATTCCCACTGAACTCAGGTACCTCTGGACAGACTTTTTGATCTCGACCAGGCAGCCTCAGGTCCTCTGCCAGGTGCTGAACAGATACATCTCCTTCTTAGCATCTACCACTTCATATTCTAAGCACCTCATTTTGCACAAGATTGTGAGCAACAGTGGACAAGACACTTTGTCTTTTCGTCTGTGAATCCCTAGTACTACGCACATGGTAAATACCCAGTAATAAGTTCGTGGAAGAAGGTCTGCATTTCACTGATATCTAGTAGAAACTCTCCATGAAAGGATCTCTTTCTTTGCTTTCACAGCCTTTTACCAAGGGAATATATTCAAACCTGGCTGAACTTGAAGGCTGTAACACTGTTTGGATGCATCTGTCATCATCCCAGCCACTCAGGCTTCCTTGCTCCTCCACCAGCCAAACACAGTCCTGTCTCAGTCCTCTTCTCTTGCACTCTGTTTGGGAGGCATAGGCACTTGGCTCAAGTTCTCACTGCCTTCAGGCCTCTGCTCAAATCATGTATTTATAGAAATGCCTTCCCCAACCACTCTATGTAAATTCAACTCTTTCCCTACCTACCGCTGGCACCTCTTATCCTGCTCTGCTTTTCTTCATAACAAGTTGCTATCATCCAGCATCTTAGTTCTTGTCTGTAGCATGTCTGTCACTCCCACTAGAATGAAAGCTCTAGGAATGCAGGGACACGGTCTCTTTGGTCCCAGGCTGCATAGGCGTTCCTGTTGACCAGCTGGATGAGTGAGTATAAGGGAGTCCTAACACAAGGTCCTCACTCTAGTGACAACTCATCCTTGAAAGCTCTTTACCCAGGGAAAGAAAGGAAGTTACTCCACTCTAGCATCAGTGGCATTCTGAAGTCCTAACTAGTGGCTGGGCATTTTAACGAGTTGGTCAATTAATATTTATTATGAATCTACTTTCTGTGCAGCCCTGTGTTGTATGTTATGAGAGATACGGAGAAATATATGATATAAGTTCTACTAGGGATCTTTATAGTCTAGTTGAGGTAAAAACACACACAAACAACACACACACAGCAACGACAGTGATGAACAATACTAGGCAGTGGCAATAATATTAATATGTTCCAGGCACTGCACCAAACTCTGACATTCAGAATCTCATTTAATCCTTGTGACACTATGAGAAAGGCACCGTTGTTATCCCTGGCCCTGCCTCTCCCCACAAAGAAACAAACAGGCAAGGCAATGGAAGCCTTGAGTGCATAAGTAACTGTTCGAAGGTGAGCGTGTGTGAGTTTGCAATGGTGGGGAAGGTAGTGAAATAGAAGATTCAAATCCACCTGCCTGACTCTCAGAGCCACAATTGCAGACCATGCTTTCTGAACCAAAAAAATCAGGCCACAAAGTCTTTTCATAAGATGAACAATTGTTGAGTTGCTTATTTATTGNAAAATAAAATAAAATAAAATACCTGGTTTCTATTCATTCCTCTTCAGAAATTTTCTCCTGTTAACAGTTTAATTCTTTTAATTTTTCAGCGTACATTCTTTGGAGTTTTGCCTGTTCTCTTCATTACGTGCTCTATGGTTATAGACCCTAAGCAAATCATTTTAAAAATACCTTCAGAATCCCAACACTGTTCATAATCTCCTGCACTGCTCATATCTGGTCCATGCCGCCATCATCTCTCCTCACGTGGGTTATTGTAACAACCTCTTCTTCCTTTGTCCACCTACTGTTGACTCTCCATATAGCAGCCAGAGTGATCCACTAAAATGTAAGCCATATCAGGTCATCCTTGCTCAAAAATTTCCAGTATATCCCATCTCACTCAGAGTAAAACCTTGGGTCTTCCATGGCTCACAAGATCACACACAATCTTCACCTGTCTCCTTGTCCTTGCCCTTTCTTTGACCTCATTTCCTACCTCTCTCTGCCTTGTTCACTTCATCCCAGCCACTCAGGCTTCCTTGCTCCTCCACCAGCCAAACACAGTCCTGTCTCAGTCCTCTTCTCTTGCACTCTGTTTGGGAGGCATAGCCACTTGGCTCAAGTTCTCACTGCCTTCAGGCCTCTGCTCACTCAAATCATGTATTTATAGAAATGCCTTCCCCAACCACTCTATGTAAATTCAACTCTTTCCCTACCTACCGCTGGCACCTCTTATCCTGCTCTGCTTTTCTTCATAACAAGTTGCTATCATCCAGCATCTTAGTTCTTGTCTGTAGCATGTCTGTCACTCCCACTAGAATGAAAGCTCTAGGAATGCAGGGACACGGTCTCTTTGGTCCCAGGCTGCATAGGCATTCCTGTTGACCAGCTGGATGAGTGAGTATAAGGGAGTCCTAACACAAGGTCCTCACTCTAGTGACAACTCATCCTTGAAAGCTCTTTCCCCAGGGAAAGAAAGGAAGTTACTCCACTCTAGCATCAGTGGCATTCTGAAGTCCTAACTAGTGGCTGGGCATTTTAACGAGTTGGTCAATTAATATTTATTATGAATCTACTTTCTGTGCAGCCCTGTGTTGGATGTTATGAGAGATACGGAGAAATATATGATATAATTTCTACTAGGGATCTTTATAGTCTAGTTGAGGTAAAAACACACACAAACAACACACACACAGCAACGACAGTGATTAACAATACTAGGCAGTGGCAATAATATTAATATGTTCCAGGCACTGCACCAAACTCTGACA
>NW_007729260.1:45805-52570 GCF_000696425.1 Galeopterus variegatus | reverse complement strand
AACAATACTAGGCAGTGGCAATAATATTAATATGTTCCAGGCACTGCACCAAACTCTGACATTCAGAATCTCATTTAATCCTTGTGACACTATGAGAAAGGCACCGTTGTTATCCCTGGCCCTGCCTCTCCCCACAAAGAAACAAACAGGCAAGGCAATGGAAGCCTTGAGTGCATAAGTAACTGTTCGAAGGTGAGCGTGTGTGAGTTTGCAATGGTGGGGAAGGTAGTGAAATAGAAGATTCAAATCCACCTGCCTGACTCTCAGAGCCACAATTGCAGACCATGCTTTCTGAACCAAAAAAATCAGGCCACAAAGTCTTTTCATAAGATGAACAATTGTTGAGTTGCTTATTTATTGGTTGTATATTTATGAATGCTTACTAGGTACTGGGCTGGGTGCTTTGTGCTGGACATAAAATGGTGAGTAGCCTCAGACATGGCCCTGCCTTCAAAAAGCTCAGGAGGTAGAAGGACAGAAATTTGAAATCAAAACATCAAATGGAAATCTGTAAGTATGGGGATGTCCCTCCTGGGAAGAAGTCCCACTGGGCTAGAATAATTGGACTTATCACAAGAAGGAGGGATTTCAGGTTGGCCTAATAGAAGGACAGAAATTTGAAATCAAAACATCAAATGGAAATCTGTAAGTATGGGGATGTCCTTCCTGGGAATAAGTCCCACTGGGCTAGAATAATTGGACTTATCACAAGAAGGAGGGATTTCAGGTTGGCCTAAAGATGGGGGAAATGATTGTAGTTGGAGAGGAATGGGGAAGAAAGAACAGAGAAATCACTGGCAAAGCATGATTCTGGTTGCATAGCTTGATTTCTGTTTAGCGCATTCCCACTGAACTCAGGTACCTCTGGACAGCCTTTTTGATCTCGACCAGGCAGCCTCAGGTCCTCTGCCAGGTGCTGAACAGATACATCTCCTTCTTAGCATCTACCACTTCATATTCTAAGCACCTCATTTTGCACAAGATTGTGAGCAACAGTGGACAAGACACTTTGTCTTTTCGTCTGTGAATCCCTAGTACTACGCACATGGTAAATACCCAGTAATAAGTTCGTGGAAGAAGGTCTGCATTTCACTGATATCTAGTAGAAACTCTCCATGAAAGGATCTCTTTCTTTGCTTTCACAGCCTTTTACCAAGGGAATATATTCAAACCTGGCTGAACTTGAAGGCTGTAACACTGTTTGGATGCATCTGTCATTCCGATGTGGCTTTAAGCTGTCATTGGGTGCCTTGGCTGTGGTTTTTGTTGCACTGACTCATAAAAAGAGATTCATGGTGAGGTACTTCGTAGGCATGGTGTTTTTAGCAGACTCTGTTCATCCTACTGAATGTTACTGAGAGAACAGTGAAGAGTAGTTTTGAGAAGGTAGGATTGAGTTGAGTTTTGGCTGCACGTTTTTGTCTTTTCCCCTTTAACCCTAGGGGAACTATGAATATAGACATGTACTATTTTAGATTCTCAGATCTAATGCATATTTATTGAGCAGTTACTATATACCAGGAATTGTGCTAAGTGCTTCCATGCGCATTATTGTTTTTCATACCACAGTAACCTGGTGAATACGGTTTTATTTTCTTATTTCCAAGCTGAAGAATTAAAAACATGGCAAAGAGAAGTCAGTAATTTAAGCCCATTATGAGGAGCTAGTAAATACCAGAGCCAAGTGAGAAATTAATTTTTAGGAGAATCTGGAAAAGAGAACAGAGCTTAAATTGTGGAAGGAAAAACTTGAGAAGCAGAGGAACATACTCTCAATGTTATTAATAACACACTTCCAATGTTGCAAACATTGAATATACTGTACTTTCAATGTTATTGTACCTTAACACTAAATGATAAATGCTGAAGCACATCCAAAATTCCCTGTTATTTAGTATCATTGCCCTCAAGATGCTTCTAATCTAGTTGGAGAGAAAATGTACCCAGGAGGTGCAGTGTTAGCTGGAGAGAAGAACAAAAGGATGAATCTTCTTCTTTGTGAAAAACTGTAGTGGAATGATGTATCGGCATGTGAAATGTGTGGACGTGTGTTGGCAAGGCTGGAGGACATTGTGGGGAAATGACAACAGTTGATTTATTAGAGTTATTGATAAATGATTGACTGTGTTTTGAGTCTGATATTTTTTATAATTTTTTTTCAGTAATTTTGGGGAAAAAAGCAAGAGTGATCACTAAAGGAAAGGTTAGCTTTTCTTTGCAGTATAGCAGGGCCCTGGCTAGGAAGAAAATAAATCTTTTTTCTTTGGAAACTTTCTTGGAGTGAAACTCCCTTTCCCCTAATTTTCCATTTCTTAGTTTATTGAAATATAAATTCTAGAGCGTTAGAATTTAATAATTGAAACATTATTTAAATATCCCCTCTTTTTACATGAGGAGACTAAAACCCAAAGAGGTTCCAAGATTTGTCCCAAAGTCAGTCCTAACCTATAGCACAATTAGAACAGAAACATGACCCCCAGCTCTGGGGAGGTGGCCAGAACACGGGCCTGGGACTCAGAGGGGCAAGCCAAGTGCATCATGGCTCTTTTCTGTGCACCTCAGTTATCTCATTTATCCTCTGAGTCTTAGGTCCCAAATCAGTGTGGGAGGAAAGAATGCTTCACGAGTCCCTTAAGAGGAGTCCAAGAAGAAACATAAAGGTGCTTGGTAAACTGTAAGGTAATGTGTGAATAGCAGGGACTGTTAATAGTTCTACTTCCCTACATCACCTTTGTGAGGCATTGGAAATTTTTTAGCAGCTGGCATTCCTCTGCCTGGTTCAAAGTTTCTGCTAGAGATGAAGGATGGAATCTGAGTTAGACAACAAGACAGAACCAGACAAGGTATTTGGGAAATAAAAATTGTTTTTTCAGACCAATTCTACTCAAATTGACAGTGGGCATATCATCTCACTTGGCTATTAACCAGAATCACCCTGAAGAGTATCTGCTCCTCAGAAGCTCAGAAAATCAGGGACTACAACTTTAAGTTGCACTCTGGCTAATATGTGAGTTTCCACTGCATTGCCCCAGCTACTCTTGCATTCAATAAACATGAGGAATTACACTGTAATAGCAACCAATGCACCCAGACACACACTTTAATTAAAGGAATACATCACACAATAAAGTGCATTTAAATGAAAAATCTTTCCATTGGAAATACAGTTTTTTTTCTTTCTGTGATATTTTTCTGATGTTTAAACACTTCTAAGAGAAAGGAAGGGCAGGCTAGGGTCAGGGTGAGATTCTCCAGGGAGATGCCAGGGGTTAAGGCTGCCTTGGCCTAGATGGAGTGTTAGCTAAACCTGGTGTAGTGACAAGGGATGCAAATGACATCTAGCATGACCTCACAGTGAGGTGGATGATGGAGCCAGTGCATGCAGGAGGTACCCTTAGAGGATTTATCAGTCTCAGAGGAGGAATCATGGCTGGGGGGAGGGGAAAGGCAGAGAAAATTAGCACACTTTGTAGTTGACAGAGTACTTTGTGGAATTGCACCTTGTACAAAAAGCCTGCCTGCTGTGGTTCTTTGGATAGAAAATGAGGCTAAAGAGCTTATCTGCCCCTCCTGTGTCTGTTAAGCTGATTTTCCTTATAACTTTATTGAAAAATAATTTATGTATAATACACACATCCAAAATGCACTGTTCAGTGAGTTTTGACAGTTGTAAGCACCTGTGAAACTGCCACCAAGATATAGAACAATTTTATCACTGCAGCCGAAGATTTCTGTGCCCCTTTGTAGTCCATCTCTCCCACCCCAAACTAACAATAATCTGCTTTTTGTTACTATAGATTAGTTTTCATTTTATACAAATGGAGTCATATAATATATACTTCTTTTGTGTGTCTGGATTTTTTTCACTAAGCACAATGATTCTCAGATTCCTCCATGTTGTGTGTTTACTGGCACCTCATTCCTTTTTATTTTTAAGTACATTATGGTGTTTTAAGGTGAACACAATTCTTATCTGGAATACATGGCTGCTACTGCTAGTCCCAGTACCTGAGAAACTCTCTATGCATATTTGAGCTGAGGTAATTCGTCACCACATTTTAGAGGTATAGGGGATGCTCTGGCAGCCAACAGTGGTGAAATGCGGATGCATTTCCCAGTCTAGTTTGCACAGTAAGAGATTGAGGATGACTTCCCTTCCTTCCATACCTCCCTGCCAATTTCCATTCCTCTTTCCATCAGTGTTTATTGAACACTGACTATGTCCCAGGCACCGATCTAGGCATGCATGTGGGTACATGAAGAGACAAAAACAGAAATCCCTTCCATTGTGAAGCTTGCCATGTCTGTCAAATAAAAAAAAATAATAATAAATGTTATAACACTTATTGTTATAGTTGGTCTAACAATAACATATTGATAGTTGGTCATAAATGCTGTAAGGAATATAAAGTAAGGATGGGGAACAGGGTAAGCCAGAATAAGAGAGCTGCACCTTAGGGTGTTCAAGGAAGGTCTCATTAAGACAGTGACATTCAGGAGAACCAAAGTTCCAGAGCAGAGTCTTCAGCCAGTTCTCGGGTCCCCAGCGCAACATTAATATCTGGAGCACGATCTTTGGAATGTGGGTTCAAGAGCACAGAAGGCATGAAGCCTCATGATGCTCATTCTTGAGTTTCCCCAGGCTGTGCCTCCCTGGTGCTAGGTGTTCTCCCTGGTTCATTGGTGTTCTCTACGATGTTTGGTTCTGGTGACTGAACTTAGAGAAGGATGTGGAAAGCCTGGAGTAGGTTGAGAAAACATACATGTTCAAAGTGAAGGAAAATCACACTTCAGAGGAAATCTGGATGTATTTTCTGACATTAGATTGTTTAATGATGTCTTGCTGTTTTTTTTTCCTGGTGAATGTTCTTCTGTCCTAGAGTTCAGTATTGAATGACTGACAATAGTCACATGTTCAAAGTGAAGGAAAATCACACTTCAGAGGAAATCTGGATGTATTTTCTGACATTAGATTGTTTAATGATGTCTTGCTGTTTTTTTTTTTTTTCCTGGTGAATGTTCTTCTGTCCTAGAGTTCAGTATTGAATGACTGACAATAGTGAGGGTTCTTACAAGAAAGTATGAAATTATGTGGAGGTGGGGCTGTGTGCAAGCTGATCTGACAGCAAATCGCTGTAAGTCTAGATGGAAAGTAGGTAAGGAGGCCCATTTGCATGAAGACAGTAAGTAACCTGATCATCTTCTAGCCATTCCCCTTAACGTGCCCCAAAGACATTTTTGCCTTCATTTCCATCCCTCTCTCTGGTCTTTAAGCATTTTAATGCAATAGTTCTATCCCTCCTTATTCCCTACGCACATGTGCACAAGTGTGTGCACACACCCCTACGAAGTTGATGTCCAAGGTCTGTCAGTCAAGTATAATTAAATTAACATGTTGAGGTTTTATCAGCCCAAGAACAAAGAATTGGACTAGATGTCTAGTAGACCACTAGGAAAATGTTGCATGTTTAGGCATTGTAATGAGTTAGCTTAATAGCATCCAGAGAGGTATGGAAAATGATTCAAATCTTGGGTTTTAAAGTCAGACAGGCCTGAGGTCAAATTCTGCCTCTACCCATGGTTACACCACTACTAAATGACAAGCTATAATGAGATTATAAAGCACCTACTTAATGATGTAAAGACTGAATGAGATAACACACTGAGTCCAGCAGTGTATACAAATGGGAATGCATTACAATTGAGTCTGGCTTATTTCTGGAATGCAAGATAGTTTAATGACAGAAAAATCTGTATGTGAAATTCACTATAGTAACAATTTAAGGAGAAAAACTACACTAACATCTCAATTGATTCATAAAAGTTATTGAATAAATTTCAACACCCATTAATAACTTATGAAACAAAAATAAGAAAACAAAAATCTCCTGGCAAGTAAGGAGAAGAATGCTTCTTGAACCTAAAGATTATCTACCAAAAACCATAACAATCATTATTTTCAATAGTAAAATATTAGGAACATTTCTTTTAAAATCAGTAGTAAGACAAAGATACTACTGTAGTACTATAGCTTCAAATCATCATTGTCCTGGGAGTCTTACTCATCTCAATAAGACAAGAAAAAGAAAAAAAGTCATTATCTATAGATAATGATTCTCTACATATAAGACTCAGAAGAAACTACAGGAAATTATTAAATTTAATAATTTTAAGTTATTTTAAACAAAATCAAATGGATTTTTATTCCCCAACAATAATGAGATAGGAAACATAATTAAAGTATAATTTACACGGTGTATCTTATTGCAGTATCCAACAAGAACAGATAAAACAAAAGTTGCACAAGACCTTTATGGAGAAAATTTTAAAACTTTGTTAAATGACACTAAAGAAAAGCAATTTGGAGAAAGAATCCATATATACATGGGTACTTCTGAAAGTTCGTGGAAGTATTCTTATTATCTGTTAATTCTATTTTCCATGAACTTTTTGATGTACCCTCGTATTTACTGGAATCCTTAATAGCATAAAAATATCAAGTCTCTGCAGGTTGTTCTGTTTCATACAATTCAATCAAAATTGCAACAGCTGCTTATAGGAACTTATCAAGCTGATTTCCTAATGCAAGAAATATAGTAAGGCCCAAGCATAAGCCAGACTCACCTGAAGGAGAATAAAGTGTGTTGTTGGGTTGGGCTGCGTAAGTTATCAGATATTAAAAGTTACAGTTTTATTCTGTACTCATTCAATCTGCGCGTGCGCGCGCACACACACACACACACACACACACACACACACACACAT
>NW_007729260.1:38261-45483 GCF_000696425.1 Galeopterus variegatus | reverse complement strand
GGATATTAAAAGTTACAGTTTTATTCTGTACTCATTCAATCTGCGCGTGCGCGCACGCACACGCACACACACACACACACACACACACACACACACACACACACACACAGAGGCACGGGCAAATTGACAAGTGATGCAGAATAGAGAGCCCTGAACACATTCATACAAAACACATACTTGTATGACAACTTGATAGAACAAAATTGGCATTGCAAAACAGCGGGTATCGAGTATATATTTTAAACGTGTGAGACAAATGAGAGGGTACTTCAAGAAATTTGTGGAAACTGGAATTGAAAGCTAATGCAACCTTACCACGAACTTATTGAAGACCCCTCATATTAGCCTTTAAGAAGAAATTTGGAAACTATTTTTTATACTTTATGACAGGAAAGGATTTCTGAATTAAGGTACAAAAAATGCTAAACATAAGATGAATAAATATGTTATATTAATGAATGTTCATAATAATGGACAACTATTATTCATTAAAAGATACCAAAAATGGTATGTGAAAAGATAAGCCACAGGGCCGACCCCGTGGCTCACTCGGGAGAGTACGGCACTGGGAGTGCCAAGGCCACGGGTTCGGATCCTGTATGGGGATGGCCAGTGCACTCACTGGCTGAGCGCGATGCGGGCGACACCAAGCCAAGGGTTGCTATCCCCTTACTGGTCACAAAAAAAAAAAAAAAAAAGATAAGCCACAAATTTAGAGAAGATACTTGAAACACATATCCCTATTAAAGAATAAAGATCTATTTTATATAAATAAATTATAAATTTATAGGCAAGCTAACAAAATAATTGCCAAAATGTATGAAAAGGCACACCATTTAAGAGGAAACACTAATAGAAAATGTTATGGTCTAAATATTTGTGTCACTCCAAAATGTATATGTGGGAAATCCCCAATGTGTTGATATTTGGAGGTAGTTCCTTTGGAAATTCATTAGGGCATGAAGATAGAGCCCTCATGAATGTGAGTAATGCACTTATGGTGGGCTGAAAAGATCAAAGTTCTCCCCTTCCACTGTATAAGAACACAGCTAGAAGGTGCCATCTATGAACCAGTGGGCCCTCACCAGACACCAAGTCTGCTGGTGACTTGATCTTGGACTTCACGGCCTCCAGAACTGTGAGAAATAAATTTCTGTTGTTTATAAGCCACCCAGTTTATGGTATTTTGTCATAGCAGCCTAAATGGACTAAGACAGAAAATAAACATGAAAAATGCTCAACCTCATTAGTAATTAATGCAATGCAAATTAAGATTATAGTAAGATTGCCTTTAATACCTACCAGAAGGGCAAAAGTAAGAATGTTATCATTATGGGTAAAGTTGAAGTTCTGTGGGAACCCTAGTTCAACTACTTTGGAAAACAAGCTGGCAGTACCTTTAATGCCAAATAAGTGCAAATCATTCAATTAAACAACCTATTCCCGGAAATAAACCCTGAAGAAATGATTGCCAGGAGACATGTGCATGAATGTGCATACATAATTACTTGTTCTAGCAAAAAAGCTGGAAGTGACTCAAATTTCCATTGATAGGAGAATAGATAAATTGTGTTATATTGACTCAGTGGAATATTATTGTCGTGAAAATTAACCAACTAAATCTGCATTGAAAAACATGTATGGGTCTTAGGAAAACAATCCTGGATTTAAAAACACATACACGCATCCTAGTAGGCTTTATGCAATATGATGCTATTTTTATAAATTTCAAAAACAAATGGATAAATAGTGTTATATGGACACAGTAGAATTTTATTCAGCCATGAAAATTAATGAACTAAGACTGCATTGAACAGCATGATTGATTTTAGAAAAATAATCCTGGATGGAAAAAAAAATCGCATCAAATTAGGCTTTATTTTATTATAGTATATGCATTTTTATAAATCTCAGAAACAAGCAATGCCTGAATATTGTGTTTAGACATACATATCTATGGGGTAGAAATATTTTTCAAAGTAAGGGGACTAAAAAAACCAAATTCTAGCAAATGCTTACCTTTTGCACAGGAATAACTTAAATGGAAAAGATAAGGTTCTACTTCTTAACTTTTGGTGGTGGGATTACAGGTGTTTTGTTGTGCTCTATAACTTACATTTGTGTTTTATATTACATATTACAAATACCATATTAATATATATCTTACAAACATAAAATATTATAGGGGTGCTTAAAAAGCTGAAGCATAGAGCTGAAGAAATTATAGAGCTAAAAGGCCCAGCACCATGTCTGTAGTCTAATAGCTATAACAGGAATGTAGCTGTCACTTTTCTAACTGTAACTATGTTTTTCAAATGGTGATCGCTTTTCTTGTGCTCCCTCTTATATAAATTATTATCCTAGAAGAGGAGGCAGCTGAGGGCTCTATCATGATGGCTGGAAGGTAGACCTGACTGCAGACAGTATTATTCCTCTCTCTGTCACTCCAATGTCTTGTCGTCCCTGGCAAAGTTTGCTTTATCTCTCCACTCATTGTGTCTATGGGGAGTGGATGGCTGACCTGTTCAAAACTCACAAGATAAATGCTTTTCTGAGCTGCTGGAAACAAACAAACAAACAAACAAACAAACAAACAACAACAACAAAACCAGTTTTCTAAAGCAACATTTGCAATATTATTAATCTTGAAAATTGCCTCAGTAGAAAGATGTGTTTAAACCGATTTGTCTCTTGGAATCAAGACAGCAGTGTCCTCCTTTGGAGGATAGCATTTTTAACAATGCCTTTGATGCACTGCAAGAAACTTCATTACATCTCAATTTGAGATTAAATTTTGCTTGTTCTCCGATGCTAGTAATATTTTCTTCTGCCACTTTGGGTAAGTATCAAGGTTATTTGTTGTAATGAAAGGGTTTGTTTTTTTGAGGGAGCCATCTGTTTCTTGCTCTGGTCTCTGCATGAAAAGGTTGTCCTCTTAGGGTGGGGGTGGGGGTCCGCTGCACAGGCAGTTGTGGTGCCAGTGGTAGAAAGGCCCTACCTTAGAGGGGCAATTCTGTTTGACTGATTCACAGGACTGCAAGAGGGAATCAAAGAATAGAAAGTTGGTTTTCCACTTCCCACAGTTGTCAGGCAAATAAACAGCCTTTTTTTTTTGCAGATTCAGGGATAAGAAAGAGGATCAATTAACCACAAAATCTTGTTGGATCAGCCAATCTGCCAGGGTTTGGTAGCAGCTTAGAATTTGGTTAAAGCATTGACTTTTAGATTGCATAGTCCAGTCTAAAAAAATGGGGGGAGACAGTTCTGGGCTTTATGGCTTTTATTATTATTATTATTAGAATTGGGAGCAGAATACAGAGATAGTAAACGTGAGAAATTCTAGCACATAGCACACTGATAAATAAATGCTTCATTTTAAAGTACTTCGGTCCTCCTTAAATTTCATTTGTCTCACAGGATGAATCTCTTTTTGTTAGGATCTGCTCTTCATCCCCTTAAACTTTGTTCACTTTTTTGTTGGGTCTAGGAATGTGACTATTTTCCTACTTGCAATCATGAGGTCCCTGATTAGCAGAAGATGAACTAAGATCATTTCTTTTTTAATGTTTCCTGCAGGTTTCAATACAATCTTCATTAGCCAAAGCACAGTGGACCAACCTCCAAGACCTGACCTCTTTCATGAGTTGTTCAGTAGTTGATGTAGCCTACAGAATACATTTTTCTCTCTGGACTTCATTTCTGTATGATGTAGTTTTACATGTGCTTACGTGCTGTGCGGAGTAAGGAATATTTTGGTTGAAAGTAACAGAAAAACCCAACTCAAATTGGTATAAGCCAAAGGTGAGTTCATGGTTAAGGTAGCAGTGACATTCAAGGGAACACCCGGTTTCAAGTGCAGTTGGGTCTAAGAGCTCCAGCGGTGCCCGTGGTTCTCTCTTTTTCTTCATCTTTCTGCACTTTGCTTCTTTTTTCTGGTGCTATATTTGTTCTCAGGCAACTTTCCCCTCAGGGGCAAGATGGCTGCCATCAACTCCAGGCCTCTGTCTGAGTTTCTCAGTAACCCCTATGGGAAGAGGGGTATTTTCTCTAGCAGAAAATCTTGGAATTGTCTCCGATTGCCTCTCATTGTGCCACGTGCCCACCCTAAACTAATCACCACAGCCACTGCAGTTGGCTTAGGCCTGGATCACATGCTGGCCTAGAGCTCGGAGTGGGTGGGAGTTCCACACAAATCTCATGAGCTGGTTGGAGGACAAGTGGTCCCAGAGCAACCAGAAGTTCCTGGAAGATGTAGAAATAGGCATAGAGCAGGAAATCAAAGAATATCAACCAAAGACGTCTTATGTTGCTCTACACAGAAACATGGATTCAGCTTTTTTCTCAATTAAATTTTAAGGTTATTACATACATGCTTACATTTTCCTTTTCCTTTTTTTTTCCTCTCCTCACTTTTGTAACAGAATATAGTAATGATTCAGTACAGAGTCAATGAGATTGAATTGAATTTTCTTCCTCAGGAGAGTCTTCTTAGAAGATGCCAGAGCAGCTCCATCAAATTCTCCCTTGACTAATTAAAGCTACACACCGTCTCTCTCTCTCTCTCTCTCTCTCTCTCTCTCTCTCTCTCTCTCTCTCTCTCTCTCTCTCTCTCAAACTTATGTTCATGGGGGCACCGAGGAAATATTACAGAAACTCCCACATTATCTGCCAAACTCCACTATGATTTTTAAAAATTTTCCTAGTTATATCAATGGCCCATCCATTCTTCCTGTCACTCAAGCTTGAGTCTGATCCCTCTGCCTTGTTCCCCATGTTAAAATCATTGCATCTTGCTGTCCTGTCGCTGTCTCCACCTCCTTTCCATTCCCGTTGTTTACCAGCTCAGTTTTTGTCTTTTTTGACAATGCTTTTAGTGCCTTCATAATTCTTCAAATGTCCCTCCTTGCCTCTTTTAAGCTTCCATATACTGATACCAGATTAAAAATCCTACAGAATGACATATCTTATCATTCTTCAGAAGTCATAGCTACTCTTTTCTCATTTTATAGATGATGAAACTACAGAGAGATTAAGATCATTGCCTGATGTCATTAAATCAGCCTGTGGTATTCTTTTTTATTTTATTATTATTTTAAAAAAATGTATTGAATCATAATTGATTATACATATTTTTGAGGTTCAACATTGACATATGTTGATCAAATCAATATTAGTAGCATATATTGTTACAAATTGTACTTATTCTTTATGCCCCTTATCTAATCTGTCCCCATCCTCCTCTACCTCCCCCCACCCACCACTAATAACCCTAGATTTCTTCTCTCCTTCTGAAAGAGTAATGGTTACTCTGTTGATTTGTTACTTAGATGATCTCTCCAGTGCTGAAAGATGTGATCAGGTCACCACTATTATCGTAGAGCAGATGCTTCTTCTGTCACTGTGGAATGGGCTTTGTGGAGAGAGACATCCTCTTCTTTTCTTTGGTCTCTGATGGTGACTCTCCTTGTGTCAATGCACTCCAGTGGCTGGCAGACCATCTGCGTGGTGGTTGTGTCATCTAGACACTTTTGCAGAAGCTGTGGTTATTGTGGTGGCTGTTGTGGGCCACCCACACAGAGGTGATGTTTTTGGTGTGCTCCTTGGTGCTGGTGGTGTGCCTGGCTGTGGGAGGGGGCGTCCAGTCCTTGGCTCATACCTCAGGCCCCTGGGCAGGCCCCGAGGCACTGGCAGTGTGCCTGTGCTGGAACTAATTTTTTGTCCTTTGCTTACTTCTAAAATGGGGGAACTTCCTGTAGGGACCACTACTTGAGCTGTGTGGTTTAGCTAAATTGCTGCTTTGCTGCTGATTCCCTAGAGAAGGGTTTTTGTGCAGCTCAGGTTTTAATGGTTGACCTTATAGGTACTTCCAGCTCTCCAGAGACCCAGTGCACCTGGGTTGTGTAGAAACTCTGATCTGGGCCTGAGTCTTTTCATCAGACTGCACCCAATGCAATTCTATATTCCTGACCAGTCTCCTCTGAGTGGTCTTACACTGATTGGGGTACAGACCAGTTGTCCTTGCTGTGCCCCAGTATTCCCCCAGTGGGCCCATCTCCCTCACCACCTGTGCTGCAAACACTTCCCATGGGACGGGCCATGTGCTGATCCCTTGCAATGACTCACTGGCCTCTGAGTGGCTCCTTTTTTTCAGTTGTTGTGGCTCTTTGCTCCTCTGCGGGTCCATGGGAACCCTATTAGTGGCCTTGCTGGCCTGGGTGCCACCAAGGCCCTCTTCTCCCCTGCTGCCTCCAAGCAACTTCATCCAAAGGGCATAGCTGAGGCTTTTGCAGGCTTCTGCTCTGTGTGCTCAGCAGCTCCAGCCTTAAAGTGGTCATGGCACAAAATGGTCGGAGTGGTTTTTTCTTTCTCTCATCATGGCTTCTCCCACCTTCATGCACTCTGTAGTTCTCTACTCCTCTTCCCCTGAGCTCTAGAGGCCCCAGGTTGGCTGTTATTGCTTTTTTATAGTTGTAAATGGGTTGAATTGTGGGAGAGAGTGATGCTGGGGACTGTCTATTCTGCCGTCTGACTGGAAGCCTCAGTCAGTGGTATCCTATATGATGTAGGATGGCATTCCTGGCAGGCAGAAGAATAACTAGCTGTTCTTCAACATTCTTGCTTGAATTTAGCATTTGAGTCTTCCCGTCTGGACCCCACCTACCATTTCCACTTCTCTTGATGTGCTTCATGTGCTAGACATGTTTGAGTTATGTTCCTTTCTGTAAACACTTGTTGTTCTTCCTCTTTCCACCCCTTCTCTTACGTCTGCAATGCAAATGGTAATGCACTTCCATGATAAGATGCCACTTCTCCATGAAGCTTCCTTCAGTCACACAACAAAATTGATCATACCACTCTGAAGCTCAACATTCCTTTCCTTCTCTTGTCTAATAAATGATAAGAGTTGGTATTTATCCAGTGTGTCCAGTGTGACACACACCTTGTGGTAAGCAATATTGTTTTGCCTTGTTCTGTGATACATGCTCTCATTT
Organism: Galeopterus variegatus; assembly: GCF_000696425.1. Lineage (NCBI taxonomy): Eukaryota > Metazoa > Chordata > Mammalia > Dermoptera > Cynocephalidae > Galeopterus > Galeopterus variegatus. The sequence continues at coordinate 38,491 of NW_007729260.1, read as the reverse complement.
GCACCTAAGAACCATGTTGGAAAGAATGTGTCACTTCTTTGTGACTCTTCCATCACTCAAAACAATACCCTGCACACAGAAGACCATCAATAGGCATTTGTTGAATGGGAAAATAAATGAGTAAATGAAGAAATCCAATTATTATTAGATTAAAAATCAACTGGATGCTGGCCGGCCTGGTGGCACACTGCTACAGTGCGCCGCTTGGGAAGCGCGGTGGCGCTCCCGCC